>NW_015170913.1:261191-380026 GCF_001447785.1 Gekko japonicus | reverse complement strand
CCCCAAAGTCCCCCGCTGGAAATACAAGTGGGGCAGTGCACACGCCTGAATCCCAAGCAGTGAATCGCTGCTGGGAAATCAGCCCTGTATGCTGCAGCCCCCACCCCATTCACAAAAGGACTTTTTAAAGGGTCTTTTTGTGAGTGGAGTGTGTGGCCATTGACAGCTCTACTCCCTCTGGAAAGATTTAAAGGGCCCTCCAGCTGATCGGTGGGCCACATGCTCCCCCCCCCATCAGTTGAAGCCCTTTAAATCTTGCAGAAGGGGAGGGAGAGGGGTGGTCCTGGGTGGTTGCTCTTGGGGGCGGGGCATGGGAGCAGGGCTTGGGGCATTCCCCCCCCCCAGAACACCCCCAAATCCCCCATTGGAGTGATGAAGGGACCTGGCAACCCTAGTTGTGGCACCACAATCTTCTTTTTGGAGTGCCACAAAGAGGCCTGTATTTCAAAGAAGAGGAACAGGAATGACTGCATGTCCTCTGTACACTAAAATTAAGGTTGGACCACCACATATCATATACCCCCATGTTCAGGGGATTTTCCCCTCTGAGAGCACATATGCTGTTTCCTGGTCCAAAGTGCTGTTCTTGTGTCAGCTGTTCCAAACTGGGGTGCCCCCAGGACAATAGCAAAGGCAAACACTGGGTCCAAGATGCACCAAAACAATATTTGGACAACCCCAAATTATACATTCCCACACTCTGGAGACTGACCCCTGCAAGAAGACATACAGTGGTGCCCGGTCCAAACACTGGTTCTGGCACCACAAGTTTCTATTTTAAGTACCATCAAGAAGCCTGTATTTCAAAGGAGATTTGAATAAGTAACTAAAGTTTGGTGTAGTGGTTAGGGTGTGTGGACTCTAATCTGGGAGAACTGGGTTTGATTCCCCACTCCTCCACTTGCACCTGCTGATGTGACCTTGGGCAAGCCATAGTTCTGGCACAGCTGTTCTTGAAAAAGAGCAGTTTCTGTCAGAGCTCTCCCAGCCCCACCTACCTCACAGGGTGTCTGTTGTGGGGAGGGGAAGGGAAAGGCATTTGTAAGCCGCTCTAAGACTCCTCCGGGTAGTGAAGGGCGGGGTATAAATCCAATCTTCTCCTCCTCCTAAAATGACTGCATGCCCTCTGCACCCCATAATAAGATTTGGACCTCCACACATCATATATCCCCATGTTCAGGGGAAACTCCCCTTCAAGGGAACATATGATGTTTCCTCATCAGAGTTGCCAGACCCCCCGGTTTGGCGGGGGTTACCTGCTTTTGGGAGGGTTTAACCCACCACCGGCCAGCTGGCCAGTGGGGGAAGCTCCGCCCCCAAGCCCCAACACCCGCAGCCACCCCTCTCCCTTCTCTCTTGAGAGAGAGGAGGGAGAGGGGTGGCTGTGGGCATGCAGGGCCCTCCAGCTGCCTGCACTTAAAGGGCAGGCAGCCGGGGCGAAAGGGCTGAGGCTTGCAGCCAGCAGGACTGTCGCTGCGGGGGCAGGGCTTGGAGCTGGGACGTCCCCAATGTGACATCATCATGTTGGGGACACTGCACCCCCTTCAGGAACCGCTGGGGATGAAGATGGACCCTACCTATTGCTCGTCCAAAGCCTAGTTCTTGTGCCAGCTGCTCCAAAGTGGAGTGCCCCCAGGACAATCACACAGGCAGACACTGGGGCCAGGGTGCCACCCCTGTGATGTGGTGGTAGGGAACAAGATCATATGGTGCTTCCATGCCCATCTGCAACATGTAGTTTGTCTCTTGTTCTCCTGCTTCCACTTGACCACAGCATCTGGGCACTGATTTATGACAGAGACAGCTGCACAGTGGCTTTGTTAATGAATTACATTTATTTACTCCGTGTATATACCACGTCTTCCTCAATGGGGATCAGTGTGGCTCCTCCCTCCCTTGGTCTACCGCTTGCCCCTCTGTTGAGATTGCTCCTACTGTTAGAGGGGTTGTTAGGCCTCAATGAGAAGAGAGGAGGGGCAGCAACACCAGGATCCTCCTCCCCACTGACCTCTGCTCCCCAGTGCTCTGAGCAGGATCAGCTACAATCCCTGGCCTGCTTCTGGGCCCTCTTTAACTCACCAGTGAGATGCCATTCTCCCTCTTGGTCATTTCCACCCCACCAATGTTGTTGACACGGAAGCAATGGGGATTGGAGGAAAACTCTTCATTGGCCTGCATTATGCCAGGGCTGCCTGCCGCATTCTTCACAGGCCAGCACCATGTGCAGCTTCCAGCCCTGTCCTCACCACATGTCTGCTAGTTTGCTTTCTGTCTTCTGCCTGCAGTCCTCTCTCCTACAATCCCACCCTGGTTGTGCTTGTGCTGTGGGTTGGGTGGGTGGTACCAGGCCAGTAGGGATGCCAGCCTCCAGGTGGGACCTGGGGATCCCCTGGAATTGCAACTCATCTCCAGGCTGCAGAGCTCAGTTCCCCTGGAGAAAATAGATGTTCTGGAATATAGACTCTGTGGTACTGTACTCCACTGAGGTCCCTGCTTGTTGTGTAGTGGGTTCGACGCTTGAAGAACTGGACACAGCGTGATTATCAGCTCATATTCTACTGGTACACAACAGAACAACTACAAATGGCCGGCACGGCCAACTATATACAGTCCCTGATACACACCCACAAGTCCCATTGGAGGGTTTGAACTTCCCGCCACAGTTCCTATAGGTGCTAACTGTGGGAGGCTCAGGATCCTAGTCCCTATTGTTCCTAGGAGCCAAGCTCTGGTTGCAGACCGCTGTCACCTAGTGGCGGTCAGCGGATATAACACTGCCCTCCCCAGGCTCCAGCAGTTTCCCAACCTGGATCTGGCAACCCTACCCTTCCATCTCCCACCGGTGGCCAGGATGGATCTGTCAATCCTACAGGACAGCCTTACTCCTTACCAAGTGAGGACAGGCTGGTGACATCCCAACAGACCCTCTGCCTGGTCAGTGGTGCAAGAGGATGGTCCTGGCTGTCTGCTGCAATTGTGGAGGAGAAAGGAGGAGCTTGCATTGTTGCAGTTGGTAAGGTTGGATGGGGTCATGCTGCCTGACAAGATTCCAAAGTGGTTTACATCTTTATAGAGCTAGATGTCATACTACTCATGTTTTAGAGTGTATTATTGCATCTATATTGTTCACTATATTGATGACATTCAACCCCAAAGCTTTGGTGATCTGATTCAATGGCTGGATATTAATATTAAAACAACATACATAACCAGATGGAACCTTCCTTCAGGCACAACACAAACAACATACATAACCAGATGGAACCTTCAGGCACAACACAATTAAGGGGCCAGGGCACTGATCCTGCTTCTGTGGTGCATACTGTCAGAGTGCCATCAGACAGAAAGGACCAAAAGCATTGAAGTGCCTTGCTTGTAACATTCATCTTCTCCAAACAATGTAATAACACAGAGTGGCCCACCATGTCAAAGGCCACAAAATCAGAAAACAGGATCCATCTCTACGTAAGTGATGTAAAAAATCTTCCACTAGTCTAGTGCAATGAAAGCAGTCTCTGTTCTACAACCTGACCTAAAAAGCCAAATTGAAATGGGACATCCAGATATTCCTGGAGTTGGTCTGCCACCACTGGCTCAAAAACTTTGTCTGAAAACAGAAGATGTTACCTGATCCAAAACTTGCCAGAGAAAGCCTTAAAAAAACAAAAACAAAAAACAAAGATCTTGCCACAGCCCCCTTACAAGGTTTATAGAAATTCCTTTCCACCAAAAATATATTCATGATCCTGGCCACAGGAATCTTAGTCTTGTCCAGGCAAAGTAGAAGCAGCCAGAAAGGGCAAAGGTCTGTCTTGTACACTGTAGCTTTCACAACGTGAAGGACCTCATCCACTGCAGTCAGAGAGATCAATCCTAAACTATCCAAGCAAAGCTAGCAGGCAGATGCTTCCAATGCCTCTAGCACTGGATCTGTTTTAAACCTGGCATCTTAGCTGGAGTGAATGAGATTTTATTGACTGAGAACCTAACTAAAGTATCACAGCAATTAACCAAATTATCCTTCTTCTTTTAATGGCCCAAAGCTACATGAGCTATCCTAAACAATTTAGCCGGATAAGATTCTGGTGACACAAAAGTGATGAAGAAACCTTTCTTCACTGCCATCACCAGCTCCCTCTGTGGCATGTTCTTCTGATTCAATGTGATTCAATTCTAGTCAGCTCTCATCTTTTCCCCAAGTCTCCCAGCTCCCTTATAAACCAAGGGGTCAGGGAGCTTCCAGAGGAAGGGAGGACACCAAGGAGTGACCCTGTCAATAGCCCCCATCAACTTGCTATTCCATGCAAGGCATCTACAGATCACTTCCCAAACTCCCCTAAAGAACTTTGTATTCCATTCATTTCTGAGCGTGGACAGGAGGAACGTGCCAAAACCAAACAATTATCTTATGATGTTATTTAGGCATAAATGATCTGTGCTGGTAACAAGAATGAGATATTATTTAATGCTCACAAATAAAGATGTTTGGAAATTCAAC
Organism: Gekko japonicus; assembly: GCF_001447785.1. Lineage (NCBI taxonomy): Eukaryota > Metazoa > Chordata > Lepidosauria > Squamata > Gekkonidae > Gekko > Gekko japonicus. The sequence goes on along the minus strand of NW_015170913.1, from coordinate 375,528 downwards.
GTGCCTTGCTCAGAATAACTGTTTTCTCTTGTGACAAGCACCTTGTACTTTTGCATTCATGATTTATTCATGATTTAAAGTAAGTATTATTTGGGGTGGCATTGTGTCTGCAAGTGGGAAGCATTCAGCATTGGGGATGTCTGGGTAGCTAGTCTTTATTGGCTTCCCTGAATTACATATGCGTCGATGTTATGGGCTGGTCAGGCACAACTAATAGGCTACAATATGCATGTATGTACTGCTTTTGTACCTGTGCAGTCAGTGGCACTAATCAGTCCACCAGCAGTCATGTTGGTGTATACTCAGAAGTTACTGGATTGGTTATTTCATTGGAATATGTATATCCTGCTTATTTTTTAAAAAGTAAACTGTCAAGGCAACTTAAAGTAATAAACTTCACACAAAACAGTTAAAGCAAATTGGGGACCTGTGAGAACTTGTGGGGGAGGGGGCATCCAATTCCCATTGTTTCTTCCCCTCCCTCACCCCTTCTCCCACAGTCACACGCTCTCTTTCTCCCCACTACTGTCACAGTCAGTCTTTCTCTTCCTCCATCCCTCACCCCTTCTTTCACAGTCAAGCAGGGGACCTGGGAAAATTGTGTGTGAGGGAATTCCTTCCTCCTCTTCTCCATAAATTTGGTGGGCAGATGGAAAGTAGCAGCTCCTGTGGTATAGGCCACATCCCCTCCTCCCACCTGGTTCAAGCAGAAGGATGATGGCAGCAGTTTCTGGTCCTCTTTCCTACCCTACCTGCAGTGCTGCTACCTCTGCAATGGGGGGAGGAGGAAGCAGTGGCTCCTCTTCTTCTGCCTGCCTGCCTACCTGTTTCAAGATGGGGAGCAGCAGCTCTTGCACCCCCCACAACCACCTGCAGTGCAGCTATCTCAGAGGGGCAGTAGCTGTGTGACCCCTACTCCGCCTCTCCTACCCACCAGCCTGGAGCACAAAGGCAATAATGCCTAAGCCATCATCTCAGCTGCATCTGGGAGTGAAGCTCAGCTAGCTCCTCCTTCCCTCTCTGTTTATGGTAAGTGTACCTTGTCTGAGCAAGTACAGACAACACTGCTCTGTTGCGGGCTGGGTATAACCCCTTTCCCCTTTTGGGGGGGTAATTTTTCCCGATACCTCCCAGTGGTTTCATGTAGATGTTAAGAAGCATGGGAGACAACATAGCACCTTGTGATACATGATAAGGTATTGGCCAAGGGACTGAGTAGTTGTTTCCGAGCATCACCTTTTGAAACCAACGTTTCAGAAAGGACCAAAAACAGTTGACTGTAGCACCACTCACTTCATCTCTGCTCGGCAGTTCAGAAGGATACCATGGAATCACCTACAGTTCCCAGATGGCAGTGAATGAGCAAAGAATTTGCGATCAAATATAGAACACTTAATTAACATGAACATGGTTGGCTTGGGGAGTCAGGCAGGCAAAATGAGAAAGGCTGAACTACTAGAGAGAGAAGCCATACAGCTTCCCCTCCTCACCTAAGCAGGACTGAGATAATCAAAGAAAGAGCCTCTTTTGCAAATTATTTTGCTGTTTGAAAAAACAATCTGTTTGGCGCATGGCAGACAGGGGAGGGAAGCCATGATGGCCAAAGGCAAGCAGTACAAGATTGCACATAGACAAAATATTTGCAATAACATTTTTGAGTGTTCAAGAATGCTGCTTGCAATTTGTATGAAATTGCAATTTGAGTGTTTCCACATCACTGGATGTAATATGCTGGCATACAGCATAGTTATGTCATTTACAGATAAGAAACCATTTGATGGGGATAGATTCAGGGGGGTGGTCATGTTGGTCTGAAGCAGCAGAACGAAGTCTGAGTGCAGTGTCACCTTTAAGTCCAACAAAGTTTTATTCTGGGTATAAGCTTTTGGATCTGAAGAAGTGTACATGGACACAAAAGCTGATACCCAGAATAAAATTTCACTGGTCTTAAAGACACCACTGGACTCAAACTTTGTTCATGTGATGAGAAGTGAATTATGTCACACAGGTGAGGAGAAAAAACTGGGGAAACAGAAGCATCACTACAGATGGGCATGAACCAGTGCAAGAACTAAAGTTCATGATGAATTTTGGCTGGTTTGTGGTTCGGGAAGTGAAGTTTGTGGCAGGTCAACTGACACGAACTTTCCATGAACTTTCAATCTATTTATGGCAGTTAATGAATGAACACATTTCCAGACAGTCTCAATCTAAACATTTACCAGACTTCAAAGCAACAGGTGGAGGACCTTGGAGGACATGTAGAGGAGCATCTGGGGGAGTGCCCCTGTGAGTCTGGTGTACACCCCTGAACCTCCTGAACCTGTGCCTGTCATTTCCCCAGAAAGCACTTTCCTGGGGGCACCTTCTTTGGGGGAGGGCGGGCCCCCTACATTTAATTCACACCATACTTGGAGGGCAGGTAGAGGAGAGTCAGCCAGAGATCCCCTGTGAGTTTGGTGTCTCTAGCATTCCAGGGGGTGTTCTACTGCATCACGGAGTTTACAAATCAAACCAGTTCATTTGGTGGCTAAAAGTTCATGATGGTTTGTGGTTTGGCAAACTAGGCATGCCAGCAACCACAAACCAAGCTGAACCTCATTTTCCCAGTTCATGCCCATCCCTAGGCATCACCTGATTGTGATCTGATGTACCGTGGTTTCACGACTGCGTAACACCAATTTCAAACCAAAAATGGGTGAAAATTTTAAAGGGCTCCCAAAAAAGCTAACAATGGGGCTCAGTATTCACCAATGGTGAAAATAATATAAATGTGGCTGACTGCTTTTATCTCAGCCCATTTTTTAAAAAACAACCAATAATCCACTGAAAAACTTTGCTGTTACAACTCTTTGTTCACAGATTAACGTCACAGTCTGTCACAGTCAACATTTCTGCCCCTCACACACCATTTTGAAGAATGGCAAGCTGAAGTTGACCATCCTTTCTCCTAGTGCAGTTTTTAGTGTAATAACTTATGGATAATCAGATTCCCAAATTTTTATAGTGCACACAATGCAGAGCAGATGGGACTCCCTCATGCGTCAGATGAACACTGACCCAAAGTAAACAGACCTAACCAGAGAGAGCCACTCAGGAGGACAACTGATCAAGCCATGTCAGACAGTAGGCAGCTTTCATGTCACTCTTTTCATCTGGACCAATTATTCCACTGGACTTGAATACATTACAAAATTCCACTTCATTAGCGCTCCAAGGCAGATACATAACATTAATCACAAGAACCTTGATATTCTATAGGAGTCTAAGTGGAAGCAGGGAATTAAAAAAAAACAAACACTTTCAACTGCCTTCATTCTACTTTGAGGTTAATAGAAGGCTAATTTGAAAGCATTCGGTTAATGAGAAAGCTAAAAATACACCTCCCTGCGCAGACCTTCCCTCTTGGCGCCTGTCATGGTAGCAGCAGCTGCAAGGCATTTGTAAGCGGATGCACTATGATGCTCCTTGGAAGGGGGAATGATTATAAATCATACTAGGGCGGGAGGGTGCAAAGCAGCTGTTCCCCTATCAATTGTAAGGGTGCCCACATGCTGAGAGTAAGAAGGGCCCATTAGTGATTTTATAGTCACTGTAAGTTTGCTAGACAGCGTGCAAAAATTCTGAGGGTGTGCATACAAATAAAGGGCAATACCTTGGTGAAAGTTCAAGATAAATTCCAGTTGTGTATTCTGTGACTTGAACAGATATTTGAGTATTCATTGCATTATTGGACTGATAGCTTATATTAGGCCCCCTTCAACTGGTTTCCTACAATTTGATAGCAAAACTCTGTAATTGTCACTTGCCTCTGTACCTAGCACAGCTCATTATTTTTATGGGTCACTGTAGGTCCCTGCCACACGGCAGGGGAAAAACGAGGCGAAGAAACGCCGCGGCAGGATCCCACGGATCCCATTAGCGGTGCGTCGTTGCTCCCTGGCACGATCAGATGCCGGGGAGGAAGCTACGAGTGGGAGGGGGAGGCTGCCGAACTGCGCATGCTCAAGCATGCGCAGTACGGCAGGTGGCCGGGGATGCGGCGGCGGCAAGACGCGCCGCCGATCCCACGGCCAGGATAACGCGGCCCAACCGGATGAACCACCAAAGGTAGGTGGTTCATCTTTGACACGCATCATCGGGGGAAGGGCCGGGTTGGAGGCGAGAGCGCAACGCCAGCCAGATGTTGGCGTGGGATCGCGCCTGTTTGATGCGCCTCCAATTCGGCCCGCTCCCGGCCCAAACTGCCTCGTATGAACGGGGCCGTAATATCCTGGAGTTGGAGCAATGAAAGGATGCTGTAATGTGTCAACCCACCATTTTGCAAGCTTAGCTTGGCCCCAATGCATCCCACACTGCCAACCCTACTATCTCTATAGGGCTCCATGAGTCCATTAGCTTTCAGTTGGACACTGCTGGATCCAATTGCACAAGTGCAGCTGCACTGCAACAAGATCAGCAAAGAGCCCTGTGGCCTTTTAAATGCTTGCAAATAAATTGCCTCATCATGGACTTCTGTAGGCTTCATTTTGCCTATCAAGATCTACTGGGTCTCTTGCAATCATGAATTGGGCAGGATTACTCCTTCCATCAAGGCAGCATAGGCAGCCTTGAAATGAGCCCAAGCTCTTTTGCTGCTCCCTTTTGTTTGGGTCTACTCTCAAGATAAACACAACATATTTTGGAAACCCTGTGACATCACAGATGGTTCTAAGGTCCTCATGTCTGTGCCAACCCTGTCTAGAGTGGGGGAAAAAACAGTCTTCTCGATAAACATAAAAAATATATGCTTCTGTATCACAACCATGTTTAACTCAAAAGTTTCTTAATTCAAAGCTTCAGTTTTCCCACATCTCCCTATTGTATCATCAATTTACCGAACTAAGGCTGCATCCACACATAGTTGGTATTGTTGGATTCTGTCATTAGGAATATAGAGAGTGGGGCCTGTGACAGCCATTTTGACCACATGGTGACTTGCCCGCCCGGTGCGAAGGTTGTGGACATCACTTGCTCTCTAGATAGGTTGCTAGACAGTGCTGGGGAGGAGTCAGCAGTCATGGTGCACGTTGGTACCAATGACATTGGGAAATGTAGTTGTGTGGTCTGGGAGGAAAAATAAAGGTTACTAGGCAGAAAGTTAAAGGCCAGGACCTCAAAGGTAGCATTCTCAGAAGTGCTACCTGTTCCACCTGCAGGGCCAACTTAGACAGGCACAGATCAGTGGTCTTAATGCATGGGTGAGAAAGTGGAAGGGTTTAGATTTGTTAGGCACCGAGGAACTTTCTGGGACAAGCCAAATCTGTACAAAAGAGACAGGCTTCACTTGAACCAAAAGGGAAACAGGCTGCTGGCAATTAATATAAAAAAGGTGGCAGAGCAGCTTTTAAACAAATCGGGGGGGGGGCAAGCTGATAGGAGCTGGGAAGCCTCCAGGACAAGTCAGTCCAAAGAGGTGATTGTGTAAGCACTCAGGGTAATATTGATAGGTACATAATAGAACTTGAGAGTGAGGGTAGGATGGTGACTGAGGACCACGTGTGGCAATTAAGGGGCCAAGGAAGGCAAGGGTTACTGGAGAGGGAAACACATTATAGATGTTTATATGCCAGTGCTAGAAGTCTCTGAGCTGAGATAGAGGAGTTTGAGTGCTTGGTGCTCTATGACAATTTAGACAGTACGTATCTCAGAAACATGGTGGAAGGAGAAAATATATGGGTATAAGCTTTATAGGCAGGATAGGGAGAGACAGGCTGGTGGAGGCATTGTATCAAAGAGGGCATAGAATCAAATACGTTAGAAAACATCAGGAGAATTAACTCCCCAACAGAAGCAATATGGGTGGAAATACTGGGCCTAAGGTTTACTTAAAAGTGGGGGTGTACTACCGCCCACCTGGTCAAACCATTGAGTCAGATCTTGAAATGGAGAAGGAAATAAGGGAGGTGACTAAAGCAGATAATGTTATTATACTGGGAGACTTTAACTACCTCCACATTGACTGGTAAACATTTGCTTGAGTCATGCTTTCAAAATGAGATTCCTAGACATCATAAATAACTGTGCACTGAAACAGTTAGTCACAGAACCAACTAGGGGGGGAGTGATCTTGGACTTGGTTCTCAGTGGGTCTCATGATCTGGTGAGAGATGTAGAGGTTGTGATACCAAATGTGAACAGTGACCACAATGCTATTAAGTTCAGCATTCAGATCAATGGAAACTTACCCCTAAAGTCCAAAACTCTCACATTTGATTTCAAAAGCGGGACTTTAGAAAAATGAGGGGAATAGTAAAAAGGAAGCTGAAGGGGAAACACAAGGGAGTCAAATCCCTAGAGGATGCTTGGAAGCTATTTAAAACCACACTAATTGAGGCAAAAATAGGTTAGGAAGGGCACTGCCAAGTATAAAAGAAGGCCTGTATGGTTAACAACACAGGTCAAGAAAGCTATAACAAGTAAAGAGGCTTCTTTTAAAAGTGGAAGGTCTGCCCCAATGAGTTGTGCAGGAGGGACCACAGGCTCTGGTGAAAAAAATGCAAGTCAATAATTAGGCATGAAAAAGAGGTTTTGAGGAGTAGGTTGCTAAAAGCATCAAGACAAACAATAAACATTTTTTAGACAATATATTCGGAGCAGGAAAGGTGACCAGAGATGAAGTTCAATACCTACTGGGGAAATTAAAAACTTTCTCAGAGAACTCCAAAAGGTTGGTGAGGCAGAACTTCCCTTTGCAGAAGCCATGCTGATTTTCCATCAGCAGGCTTTGTCCCTATATGTGCCTAACAATTCTATCTTTGATTACAGTTTCTACTAATTTGTCTGGGACAGACATTAGGCTGACTGGCCTGTAATTTCCTGGCCCCCCTCTGGATCCATTTGTTAAAACTGGTGTCACATTCGCTACTCTCCAGTCTTCTGGTACTTGTGAAACTAATGTTCTGTGTACGCTTATGCCACTGTGCTGGAAATTCTGGGATATAACTATTAGAAACTTCTAATTCTCTGAGGGGCTGAATGGCAGGGACTTTGGTACCCATATCTTTTGCTAGTTCAGCCCAGGTGAATCAATGATAAAAACCCAGGTATGGTCCAACTTGGGGCCTAACTGTGTCATCCTACCTATTTTTGCATCTCATAGTACAGAAGGACTGTGGCAAGCACATAACAAGTTATATGCTTGAAATAACATCAACTCTGGAAAAAAAGATTCTGCAAAATGCTTGTTCTACCCCACAGACAGCTTCTCCTGGGGTAACCTGTGGCATATCTTTTTCTCTTCTAAAGGTGTGGTTGCTGCACAGAAGGAGTGTCTCTTGGTATACATAACCCAGTATTAGTATAAGGGGTCATCTTGTCTCCTTGCACATGCACTAAGATTTGACCCTGTCAAAATGTTAGCACAGCTTCCACAAAGCTCCCCAGCCTATATATGCAGAATCAGGGGCGTAGCTATGCTGGGGCATCTTGGGGGCACACCCCCTTACTCAACAGCCATGCCCACAAGTCTTACTGCCAGAAACCAGATTTTAAAATATTTACTTTGGCATTAAATAAGTAACTCACTGTCCTGGAATAAAGGCAGAATAAGGTAACAAAGCTAGGCCACAGAGCAATGCCACAGAGTTAGATCACAGTCAAGAGTCTGGTCCAGATATCAAATACTGGTTTAGCAGCAGTCAGAGTTCATGGGTTGTTCAGAAAAGCAGAATCAAGGCAGTTCAAGGTTGTTGATCAACAAGGTTCAGGCAGGTCTGAAAAGCAGAGTCAAGGGTCAGTCCAAAGGTCACAGGAGGCAGGCAAAGTCCAGAGTCGTGGTCACAAAATTCACAGGGTTGTGACGAGTTGCTTCCACAATCTGCAGTTCTCCAGGTCTGATTTATATAGGCATTCCTTAAAAAGTCTGATTTACAGCCATCTGCTTGGAGGTACTCCTGCACTTTTTCAGAACTGCTATCATTAAGGAGCTGGTGCCGAGCCAAGAGGTGAGCACTCTGTTTGTGTGTCTTTAAGTCTTGTCGGAGCTTTTCCCTTTGCTGTTCAATTAACAAGGGGCAGCCTGGTGGGCTACTTTCCTGCAGCTGTGCTTCATTGGCTATTTCAGAGCTATGCATGGGTGGGTCAAGGTCAACTGCCGGCAATGAATCTTGAGGCTTCTGTATCTCTAATTCACTAATTTTAGCTGGTTCAGAGCTGACTGCATGTGGCTCCTTGACTCCTGAGGAGTCTTCAGCCACACTGGACTCAGGCTGGTCAAGCTGACCCATGACAGTTGCACCATGCTGCACCCTGCCTGCACTCTGCCCACAGCCTGCAGCCTGATTTACAGTGGTAACCAAGCATTCCTGATTTCACTTCCTTGTTCCTCATTCCTGCCTTAGCCATTCCTGATTAAACAGTCCTGGCACTCATGACCTTCGCCAGCTCCGCCCTCCCTTTAAGGCACACAGTGAGAGGGGGAAGCAAAAGGTGGGGCATCTGCAGGGTGAATGACACCTTTGGTGTGTGGCTGGCTGGCACTGAGTTGAAGCGGACACAAGCAACTTCCCCAAGATGGAGTGGTTGCCATAGCTGCCTCGAGGGGAAGAACTGGTGCAGGCTGAGTAGCCTTTCTGTTTGCAGCCCCCACATCCTGGTGCTGTCCTTGTCCTCCTCCTTGCCCAGTTCGGGGCTGGCACGGGCAATATGAAAGTTCCTCCTCCGCCATGGCACTGACAAGGCTCTGGCTGCCTCCTGCTTCCCCTGCTCAGGAAGAGCAGCTGCTTCTCCTCACCGTGGTGAGAGACTCAGGAGACTCAGGTGCTCTGGCAGCCACAGTCCTTTGCAACACTCAGAACAACCCCCCAGGACTTAGATTACAATTACTGCTAAACAGGCTAGAAACTAATCAGATCAGTAATCTATGTTCCCTGCTCCCCTGCCCCAGCACCACAGCCACTACCCTACCACCCAAAATTGTCTGGCTACACCACTGTGCAGAATGTTAAAAGAATGGAGTGCAAACTGCACCTGGCCTACAAAACAATGGCTGTGATCCTGTTCCTCATTTCAAGAAATATTCTCCAGGGCTCTTTTTGTAGAAAAAGCCCAGCAGGAACTCATTAGCATAATAGGCCACACCCAACAGCAAAACCCATTAGCATATTAGGCCACACCCTGACAGCACCACTCATTAGCACATTAGGCCACACCCCCATGTTACCAGAAGTGTGGTCATCCAGCCACACCCACCTTTCCCTTCTTATTCTGTTTACCTTGTTTGTTGTCAAAACCCAGGGCTTTTTTTGTAGCAGGAACTCCTTTGCATGTTAGGCCACACACCCCTAATTAGCCAATCCTAATGAGTTTCTGCTGTTGGGTGTGGCCTATTATGCTAATGAGTTCCTGCTGGGCGTGGCCAACTCAGGAGCCAGCGGAACTCCTTTCCTGTGCGTTCCTGCCCCAAAATAGCCCTGCTAAACCCCCTGCCCCTGAGTGTAAGATGAGGGAAGGGGCTGTGGATCAGCAGAACAGCCTCTGCTTTGCATGCGGGACTAGGCAGTAGGTGATGCAAAAGACCTCTGCCTGACACCCTGGAGAGCCGCTGCCAGTCTGAGTAGACTATACTGACCTGCAGGGGTCATTTCGTAGAAAAAGAGCTAGGGGAACGCATTAGCATAACTCATTAGCATATGCCACACCCCCTGGCATCAGGGGCCCGGCGGTGGGCTTCATCATGTGCCCCGTCCCCCGTACCTCACCCGAGGGAACTGCATTCCCCTGCGTTCCCCCCCGAAATGACCTCTGCTGACCTGGATGGACTGAGGGTCTAATACAGTATAAGGAACTTCACGTATGTGTGTTCATGTATGGGACAGAAAGTTAAATGCATTAAGTACGCAATAAATGCTAATCAAGGAATGAGGGAAATATCGTTCACAGTTTCCTGAATGTGATTCCAACACTGAGCAAGACAGAGCCAGGCCGAAACATTTGCGCCTCCTCCCTGTGACTCCTTTACTGCTTGGTGATGCTCATTTGATTGTCATGCCAGGCACTCCCTCGGTGAGTTAGGTGGTGTAGCACAACACTCTTCATTCCCTAGGCAGCAGGATGGAGGATAGAGTGGCCCCCTGAGAAAAACGAAGGCAGCCATTGCAGGCATAGATTATACCATGGTTAGAATACATGATCTACTGGATCTATTTATAGTTCTGCATTAGGCCAGACTTCATACAAGGTGGCTCTTTCAGTGCTTGCCTATAAGTAACATATCTCTCAGCTGCAAAAACAAGGCAATTTGGTCCTCTGTGCAAATGCAATGCACAAGCTGTGCTGCTCTCTCTAACACTACAAAGCTCCCCTTCCTCCTGTTATGTACTTATTGCCACCCTCCCTTTTACGTTGTTAGAGGCCATAGATCTCCATCACTTCCCGTGGCATCCCGAGCAATGAATGGTGCAGATTTGACCATGGTGTACAATTGTGCACTAAATCAGAGGGGCTTCTTTGAGGAACTGTCAAATAGTCCTTTGAAAAGTCTGCAGCCACTTCAGAAAAGCTGACTTTTCACACTTTTGACTCTGCTTTTTCCCCCTATGCTATCTCTTCCCTCACTCCTTAATCTCTTCTTCTGATCTTCCTATAATTTATCTGGTATTCAGTCCTACCAGCAAATGAAAGCTACAGCAGTTTTCCCTGGCCATCTCTTTCAGCACTCAGGGGACAACGGCAGTTTGTTCTTTGAGAGGTCCAACTGAAATTGAATGGGATTTATTTATCAGTTGAATGGAAACATTGAAGGGGGCAGACAGCAAAACAATGGATGGCTGGGGAGCTGGAAGGTGTTTCTGGAGGTCATGAAATCAGTCCAGGAGATTACCAGCATCCTAATTTCCACAAATGCCTGCTGTACATGGCTAGCATTTGGATGGGAGACCACCAAAGAATACCAGGGTCATGACACAAAGGTAGGCGATGGGAAACCACCTCTGAATGTCTCCTGCCTTGAAAACCCCATGTGGTCACCATAAGTCAGCTGTGACTTGACAGTAACAACCACAGCAACAATATGTGGACATAGGAAGCCCTCTTTTACTGAAGGACACTGATTGATCTAGCTCAGTATTACCTACTTTGAAGAGCAGTGGCTATCTTAGATTTCAGACAGGTGATTTCCTTTCATAGCATCTGCTACCCAGGATTCGTCAAACAGGAGATATCTGGAATTGACCCCAGGATATTCTGCATAGGGGAAAAAAAGTTCTCTGCCAATGAGCTATGTCTCCTCCTGTCTGAATACTTACAGTTTGACCAGGCCAATAAATTTTGTGACCTTGAGTACATTCAGCAAACTGGAGACTAGTAAAACTCAAAGCACCTGCACTGACCCACATTTATTGCAAGTTTGCATGTCAGGTGGGGAAATGTGAGATCACCATGTACTGGTGGTATGATTCATGCAAGTGAAGAGCCACAAAATCCTAAAGTTCTCCTTACATTTCTCTCTTACATTGTTAATTACACAATAAAGCTTCAAACCAAGCGTGGAATACCTTCTGCGGATCAGCGCTCAGGCTGAAAAGAGACCAGATTCTTTCATGTGTAAGGACAATATATGTTTCTAAGAGAGTCTTGTATGAACATCCTAGGTATTGCTTTATATAGACACACAGAGACACACACAAACAGGGATGGGCATAAACCAGGAAAATGCAGTTTGGTTCATGGTTCATGGCATGCCCGGTTCATGAGCCACAAACTGTCACAAGCTTTTAGGTGCCAAATGAACTGGTTTGGTTTCAGAGGTTTGGGATGCAGTGGAATAGCCCCTCTGGCATGCTAGTGACACCACATTTACAAGGAATCTCTAGCTGACTTTTCTCTACCTGCTCCCCAAGTTTGGTATGGACTGAATTTACAGGGTCTGAATTACGCCCCCCCCCCCCCCAAGAATTGCTTTCTGGAAAAATGACAGGTACAGGTTCAGGAGATTCAGGAGTGTATAGAACAGACCCTGTGATGGGTAGAGACATCAGACTTGTAGGGGACCTCTCTCTGATGCTCCTCTATGTGCCTTCGTACAGGTTCAGGAGATGAATTTAGGGACTTATGCCCCCCCCCCCCCAAAGATGCCCCCCCCCAAAGTGCTTTTTGGGGAAATGTCAGGCACAGGTTCAAAAATGCAAGTTACACACACCAAACATACACACCAAATCTCATCCTGCTGCCCGCTCCTCTACAATCTCTCCCCTGTTGCTTTGAAGTTTGGTAAACGTTTTGATTGCGCAGTGACCGTCTGTCTAGAAATGTATTCATTCGTGAATTGCCACAAACCACTTGAAAGTTTATGGAAAGTTTGCTCTGGTTGTCCTGCCACAAACTTCAGTTCATGAACCATTTACCAGTCAAAATTTGTCACAAACTTTAATTCATGAGCCGCTTCATGCCCATCTCTACACACAAACTCTTCCTTGCTTAGAGGCTTAAAGTAAAAAAAAAAAGTTTTAAGTAACTGTGAGATCAGACCAAGGTCAATCTAGTTTAGCATTCCAGAAATGGCCATCATGAAAGAGATGGCCTTCCCATGTTTGTCCCCAGCTTCTGGTGTTCAGAGTATATTGCCTCCATACATTGCATTTGATGAAGTGCTGAACAGCTTATGCTAGCATAAAAACTTGCTAGACTTTAAAGTGCCCTGAGATTTCTATTTTTTGCTACAACCATCTAACATGGTAACTCCCCTGGTATGATCTACACTGAGACTGTTTTTAGCTCCTGTTGCTAAACACAGCTATAGGACTTCAAGCTTACTCAGTTCTGCCACTCCCAGCTTCACCCACTTTGTGCTAAATTTGTAAATGACAGGCCCTGTTCACACACAAGAATTTGGGCCGGGAGAGGGATGGATCGGATGCGTGGCAAATGGGCGCTATCCCATGGCAACATCTGGGAAGCGTTGCTGGCCTGTCACCGATCCATCCCTCCCGCCCAAAACCCCGTACCAAAAAAGAATGTGGGTGGTTCATCCGGAAAGGCTGCGGCAAGTGCGGCCGTGGGATCACCGGCGCATCCCCAGCTCCTGGCCGAACTGCGCATGTGTGAGCATGCGCAGTTTGCCAGCCTCCCCCTCCCACTGTCGCTTTCTCCCCGGCATCTGATCGTGCCGGGGAGCAATGGCGCCGCGGCTCAGGGGATCCGTAGGATCCCACCGCAGCGTCTCTAGTTTGGTGCGGCTCAGATTAGCCGCACTTCTGCCGTTGTTTTTCCTGCCGTGTGGCAGGGACCACTGTTTCTTTTTCCTGGGTGACTTGTTAGCATACTATTACAGCTGGCTGACCATTACTTTCTTATGTTAAGGATAGTCAGCTGCTTTTTCATCAGTGAATGTTAATCACTAGAGGATGCCCCCCTGATGGCTGTGTTGAGTAACCATGAAGGCATGGAGAAAGTGACCCCCTCCCATCCACTTAGAGGAGTGGGGAGTGCACCAGAAGTTTCAGTGGTTCTGCATGCCCATAGTTGTGGGTTCTGATTGTCTGCTGCCCAAAATGCTGGATCCAGGCTGGGCTGATTACCCTGTTCTTCCCTCGTCCACCTGTTAATAGGTTTTGTACATGCTTGTTTTTCTGACACCTTTCTATATTGTCATTTTTCCTGTTTAATCATATTTATTGGACCTTCACACATACATACAAAATTAATCAATAAATTCACTTCTTGAAGAGATTTCTTTTCAAAAAGATTTCAGTGCCCCTAAATCATGTTATTTTTTTGGACAGTATAAAGAAAAACTAGAGAAATACCAGGAAAAACTGTAAATATTCAAAGAACAACAGCAATCCTTCCCAATACATGCAAATTAAGTGGGAAATAAATACCCAAATATCTTTGGTATAAGAAGGAAAGGTACACACAACTTAATCTATACACGGAACCCCCTATCAAGTTTGTAACACTGAAATCAAATCCAGATCTTTCCAAATGGTGTTAAATTAGGGTTGCCAGGTCCCATTCTCTCCCTGGTGAAGGGGAGTTTGGGGGTGTTCTGGGAAGGGGTGGGGCCATACCTGACACAGTGACATCATTCAGAGTGACATCATTGCATTGGGGATGCAGCACCATGCGAGCACATCCCCCTGCTTTCCCCCAACCATTTAAAGGGAAGCTTTCCTTTAAATGGTTGGGGGGAAAGTCGGTGCTGTGTGCACCTGCGCTGCAAGCTACAAATTTGCAGCTTGCAGGGCAGGAGCCAGTGGCCTCTGCTCAGAAACAGCAGGCACTGTGTGTGCCCGCCCTGCAAGTCACAAATTCACGGCTTGCAAGGCAGGAGCCAGTGGCCCCCACTTGGGAAAAGCGGGTACCATACGCACCTGCCCTGCAAGCCATCAATCCGTGGCTTGTGGGGCAGGTGCTCATGGTTCCTGCTGGGGCCGTGGATGACTGTTGGGGGCAGAGCTTCCCCCAGCTGCCAGCTGGTCTGTGTCTGGGGGTAGCCTCCAAAATTGGGGGATTCCTGCATCCTGCCCCCACCTGGGAACTGGCATCCCTATGTTAAATTCATATGGCAAACACTAGAATGTCAACACACCTATGCATGTTATCCCAGCAACATCTTCCTTTTGCACATTTCCTCTGATTTGCCCTTCCCTCCCTGTAGCATCACCACCACCAGTGTTCCCTCTTTCCAGACTTAGTTTATCCATTTCTGCAATATCCAAAATTTTATTTTTGAGTTCTTTTATAGATGGTATATTTTTTGATTTCCACCGCCTTGCTATCAGTATTCTTGCTGCAGTTAGAATGTATGTTATTATAGACTTGTGGTTTTTTATATTATCCGGGATCATGTTTAGTAGATATATTTCAGGTTTTAAAGGGATGTTAGTTTTAAACACTTCTCTTATAATTTTGTGAATTTTTTTCCAATAATAGTGGATTTTCTCACAGCTCCACCAGATATGAAGATAGGTACCTATATTTTTACCACATCTCCAGCAGATATTAGAGGCTTGGGGGAAGCATTTAGCGATTTTATCAGGGGTCCAATGCCACCTGTAAAACATTTTGTAAATATTCTCTTTATAAGGAATTGCCTTCATGTATTTTATTGATCTCCACGTTTTCTTCCATTGATCTGCTTTAAGGGTAATCCCTATCTCTTTATTCCAAGTTAACATTGGTTTTTTGATATCTTCTTTCTCTAATTCTACTTCCATTAGTTTCATGTAAAGTTTCTGTATTAGTTTGTCGTTAGATGTAAGCCAAATTTTATCTATTTCATTTTGATTGTTATAGAAACCTATTTTTTTATCAAGCATATATCTTGTGTTGATTATGCTTAAATCCCACCAAGTTAGGTTGATATTTTGTTCCTTTAGTAGGTCCTCTTTTTTAAGTTCCATTTTTTCATTTAGTAGGATACCATATGACTGTTGGGGGCAGAGCTTCCCCCACCCGTATAACATACGGCTCACACATTTTTGTCTTAGCTCAGGAAGGTGGCTCCAGAGCAAACTAATTTATGCAGTAGCCAAATCGCTCAATGTGCATGTGATATCTGTTCCACTGCTCACACCAAGCGTTTTCATATTATTGGTGAGGTTAAAAAGCAAAGAAACACAAGCAGAGAAGAAGAGGCAGATGTACAGAGGGAACTGAAGGTCAAGCTATACATAATGCTCAGCTACATCATATAGTTTGTCTTCAATGTTTCATCCTTTTTTAAAAATAGAGATATTCATGCCCAACTCCCTTCCTTACTACATCTGCCAGACAACATGGCGTTTTGTACATGGTCTTTTGGGGTAGTCAAGGAGGACCTCTCCTTCCTTTTTCACTTGCACAAAAACGAATTGGATCTAACTCTGTATCTTTTTTCCACTGTGGGAAGAGCGCAAATAAAGTCAGTATATTTATTTATTTGTTTGTTTGTTTTTCGAACTTATATTCCACCCTTCCCACAAGTGGGCTCAGGGTGAATCACAAGGCCATTCGGCATCCCAATATAAATACATTAGGAATAGGGCTGCCAAGCAGTGGCGGGGGATCCGGGCGTCTTCACAGGATCCCTGCCGCAGGGGACAGCGATACGCGTTGCACCACCGTCGCCAGGATGTGTTGCCAGAGCGACGCGTAGCGTCACATCCTGGTGACGGCGGTATAACGTGTATTGCTGTCCCCTGCAGCAGGGATTCTGTGAAGATGCACAGATCCCCTGCCGTGGCTTGGCAGCCCTAATTAGGAAACAGATTAAAACAGTTAAGGACAACAATTTAAAACAAATTACACTCTTTGTAGGACATTTTTATATTTGGGGGGGGAAACGGGGGGGAAATTGTTTCAATCCCTCACCCACAGGCATACCTTCAAAAGAAGATGGTTGTACCCTTTCCAGAGGCACCACCCACTTTGATGGGCCCCACCCGCCACTCTTTTGTTGCTGGGAGCTGGGCTGGCTTTTGCCAAACTGGCAAATTAGCCAGAGATCAATGGATTTTTCAAATCAAATAGGAATTGAAAGGTGAGTGTTACTTTAGTGCAGGGGCCCTCAGCCTTTCTGAGCCTATGGGCACCTTTGGACTTCTGACACAGCTTGGTGGGTGCAGCTGCAAAATGGCTGCCACAGGAGGTCAAGCTAGCAGCAAAATAGTTGCCCCAGCTTACCTTCAGTCACACAGTGAAGATCCTTGTGCTATGGCTGCAGCTGCTGACAATGTTTTAAAAAATCTGCAAAGCCAATAAAGTCTCCAGTGGCCAATTAGAAGCCTTGCTGCGCAAAAGCCGCATATGGCTCTGCCTACTTTCTTAAAAAAACTTGGCAGGCACCAGGAAAGGTATCAGTGGGCACCATGGCACCCACAGGCTCTACACTGGGGACCCTGCTTTAGTATTTCTGTATCCTCCTTCCCGGGGAGCTGCGGTGGCTCAAGTGGTTAAGACGCTGAACTGCAGTCTGTGGAAGGTCGGTAGTTCAGCAGTTCGAGACCCAGGTGCCGCATGACGGAGTGAGCTCCCGTCTCTGGTCCCAGCTCCTACCAACCTAGCAGTTCGAAAGCAAGAAATTGCAAGTAGATAAATAGGTACCACTTCGGTGGGAAGGTAACAGCATTCCTTGTGCCTCAGCATCTAATCATGTCAGCCACATGACCACGGAAACGTCTTCAGACAGCGCTGGCTCTTCAGCTTGAAAATGGAGATGAACACCGGATCCCTAGAGTCGTATTCGACTGGCTTTCAAGCAAGGGAACCTGTACCTTTATCCTCCTTCCCACACTCTACATCCAAACCTCTCTTTGAACCCCCAAAACGTCTCTCATTGGTGGGACAACATCCGTAAGCATGGGCAGTGGCACCTTCTGCCAAGGAACTTTGTGTTCCGTGCAGGTGTTTTGTTTAATTTTGAGCCGCAATGCAGAAAAAAAGCTTTCTGGTGCACTACTGACTTAAGCACTCATCTTCTTATACCTCCAGACAGACTGCTTTAGATCTGTGACAAAAACATGTTGGGGACAAATTACACAAGGCTGTTACATATAGTCTGGCAGTAGCAGAAAAACAGAAAACATCTACAGTAATGTGAAGGGGCACAATGATCTTTTCTCCCATGTGATCTTCTGGACCTGCTACCCAGAGCCATTTGCCATACATGACCATCCCTACCCTCCTTACAGGGACATAGCTCTACATCATCCCAGGTGTGCTGCAGCAAGCTGTATCTTTGAGCAGAGTCTAAAGTGGCCCCAGCACTGCTGAGGAGAATGCTTGCTTTCCTAGCAAGTATCTCTGAAAGCTGAGGGAGTCTGGTGGGTCAAAATAAGGTGTGCTCAGCAATGCAGTCTGACAGTCTCTGAACCGTGTGGGGACTTTGCAGTATTCATGAAAAAACCCTGACTTTTAACACAAAGTCAAGCTAACATGAGAATACCATTGTTCTTTTTTTCATTACAAAGGTAGTTGGCTAATTTATTGTGAGAGAGCAGATTAGAGGGAATCTGTATCAAAAGTTAGCACTTTTTCTTTGAAGCAGAGACACAAATTGGTATGCTAGGAAGCAATTTTGTATTTCCCCCCCAGCACTGGTTACCTCAAAAGCTCAGCCCCCAAATTCAGTGACAGCAAATCTCAGCAGCATCCCTAAAATATTTCCCCCTATCTATAGCAGTTCAACTTCAAATGTGCAAAAACAGCGGACACTGATTGCCAGGTATTTTTGGTACAGAAAGACACTGAAGGTCACTTGCTCATTAAATCAAGTTTAACTTAGCACTGACCTGTGTGAAACCCGTGATGCAGACAAGGCCTAAGCTGCTGAATGAATACGAGGGGAAGATTTTACACATTGCTAATGACCACAGTATTCATCCACCCCCTGCATGCCACCAAGCAAAGGGTTAATTAACAGTCCGTGCTCAAATTAACTGTGTTAGCCAAAACACATTAGCGTAGCAGTCTTTTTGATACATTCCGGATATGAACAGCTCCCATCAAAGGACACACTCATTGTGAAGCTGATTGTCATTGAACATCAAACAAACAAACAAACAAAAACCCCAAGCAGATCAAAAGCCAAGCTGGAGAGAAAAAAAATGAGAAGCAGAAAATCAAGACAGAAGGGAATGTGCAGGAACAAACAATGTACATTGCAAACATCCACACCATAAATTGGATATGCAGCTCATATGTGTCCGCGGGCAACTGGCCAATTCAATTGATTACATCTGTGAGCACAGATGCCTTTTTATTTCACACCAATGTTCACAGCCAGTACTAGATTTTTTAAAAAAGTAAGGAAGATGCAGGAAATAGAAACAGGGAAGAGAAAGGTGCTGAATGTTAAAAGAGGAAGGAGAGGGAGTTCTTTTTACTGACCAGAGCAATTTAAGTTGGGAGATGTTAACATTCTATCTCTGCTACCCCTTGACCCTTCTGACTACCTTTGACAGGGACATGAATCATCCACAAGCTCCAGGTAAAAACCATCACTTAATGGCTGGGGCACGAGGAGCACTGGGATGACTTATGGTTTAACAGAACAATGATGTCTATGGGGTCCAGAAAATGAAAAGGTGAAGATGCTTTAGCTGGAAGGAAAGGGGATCTACCACAGCCAAAGAGAAGGATTAATTCACAAGAGGCTTTTAATGGTTGATTGCATCCCAGCTGCCCTGGTTATGAAGCACATGACTATCACAGCAATTATCTCAACTCACCAGTGAACAGGCATTGAGCAGAGTGTGAAAAAAACCCCAAAGTCACTTGGGCACTCAGTGTCAATTTGCTGTGGTGACCTCAGCAAGGTATAATGACACAGAGCTTACAGTTTTCTCCAGGGGAACTGATCTCTGCCATCTGAAGAGCAGTTGTGGTTCTGAGTGATCTCTAGCCCTCCTCGGAGATTGGCAACAATGTTTCCCCAGGAGGAAATGGCTGGTTTGGAGGGTGGAGGCTATGGCATTGTACCTGTCTGAGATCCCACCCCTCCTCAAACCCACCCTCTCCAGGCTCCAACCCTCAAATCTCTATGAATTTCCCAACCTAGAGTTGGCAACTCTATCCTTCCCATCCAACCATCAACCTACCTTTATCTGCCCCTCTGACTTCAGCTTTCCATATCCCCACCACCACCTGCAGTCTCTACCTAGGAAAAGTAGTCTTTCTCTGCAGTGGCGACCCAAGCAGGAGGGAAGTGACCTCAGCAGGATATAATGATGCAGAGTCCACCCTGCAAAGCAGCCATTTTCTCCAGGGAAACTGAGCTCTGCCATCTAGAGACCAGTTATAATTCTGAGTGATCTCCAGCCCTCACCTGAAGAATGGCAGCAATAGTTCCCCAGGAGCAAATAATTGCTTTGGAGAGTGGACTCTGAGGCATTCTATTCAGCTGAGGCCTCTCCCCTCCCCAAAGCTTGGCTTCCGTAGACTCCACCACAAAATCTCCAGGAATTTCTCAAACTGGAGCTGGCAACCCTAGTCAGGACTGGCCCCAGTGAGCTCCCCACACACCCAGCCAATGGCACACGAGTACTCTTGATTGGTGGTTGATGGGCCAATGGTTGATGGAGTGCACAGCACAGCCAATGGGAGAGTTGGAAATGGTCAACACATTAGAGCAATTATATGTATCAGATAACAATTGTGTTAAGACAAAACAAGGGCTTCCCGTATGCTGTCTCCTACCACCAGTAATAAGAGATTTACTGTCTCACACTATAGTGGTTCCCTTTAGTTGTCATGGCTCATAGCCAATGCACCTACCATGCATGAATGGCTGCTAGCCATGGTGACTAAAAGTAACCACCATACTCATTTTTAGTCTCTCTCTCTCTCTCTCTCTCTCTCTGCAAAGATTGGGGCATGCATCTGGATGGACTGTAGATTTTCCACAGACTCTTACCATATTTTCCAACCATATTACGACCTTCTCCCCAGCCACATCTCTCCATTCCACTAGGCTAACAGGCAATTGCTGCTTAGGATCACTCCATCCTTACAGACAGCAAACACAAGCTATGCCCAAAGATGGCAATCATTGTCTGACAAAAATGCTGTTTTAGGTGATCAGGTTAATATTTTGCAGATTCCCCGCCGCCACCACCCAAAAAAGTCCAGCCCACAGAACCACAAGCTAGGGCAGCAAATATTATTTCTATGAAAATCTCTGTACATTAAAGACATCACTATGATTTATGCATGGTTGGAGAGCCAACTGTGTAACCCTCCCTCACTGCAGTATGAATGAACATTTATGAGAGTTTTAATAATATATTGTGATGACAAAATCTGGATTTTTCTCTTCCAGTTGCAGAATAACAATGTTATACCAGGCAGACACATCAGAGGATTTGATTTGGGGAAAGTAACAGCTACCGCCTGTCTTTAGCCTCGATGCGATCTCCCAGGAATTTAAAACCCAGCCAGTTACTAAACCATACTGTAGTGAGTCACTGCTCCACGGAAATCCTTTAGTTTCAGATTACAGTTATCGCACATACTTTTATCCTGATACAGATTACCAGAAACCTGTAATCATGTTCACAATCCCTCATCAGAACAGCAGTTGGGAATAAGGTGGAAGCAAAATGAATTGGAGCAGTGGGAAGATTCATAGCAACCACAAGGAGTGCTTAAGTCCCCTGATGCCTTTGGTGCCCACGTTCGGAAGGCTGGGAGACTGAAAAAGCCAGCAAAAATGCACAGTAAATATCTCCAGGCTGTAGCTGTAAACAATGTAGGTAACTAATTTTGTAATATGAATGATACCTTCTGCTTCCCTAGATGCAGCTTATCAGTCTCTATTGTAGAAGTATTTTGATATGCTTTTATAGGAGATGGTTTGCAGGTCATCCCTGACAGCATTCCGGGGACATGGCAAGCTGTAATTAAACTGCAATCAGGCACAAACACAGCTTGTTACTGTGCTCATGCTCCTCCTACCTCCCTCCTCTTCTCATGTGCGGAGCGTGATTGAAAAGTTTCCACTTTGATCAAGCTCCAATTTGCCAAGTCCATTGGCAAGCTTGTTTGCTCCTGACAAACTGGAAATCTAAACTGGGATTTAATTTGGCATAGGGTTGCCAGATTCTCCCCAGTGGAGGTGGGGTAATCCCTCCAGGCCCTACCCCCAGCCGCCAATCAGCAGGCCAGGGGGGACTTATGAGGAGCAAGGAGAATGCCTAGGCCTCATCACCAGTGTCGCACAGGAAGTGACGTCATCACACCGACCAGCAATGTCCAGGCGACACTCTGGTATTGGGTTTAAAATAAATAAAGCAAATAATCAAAAAAGTTTCATTTGTTTAGTTTTATTTGCCTGTTCATGTTGTTTTAATTTTGCCTTGGTTTCAACAAATGTTCTTTAACTTTTAAAATCAAATATATTCAGTTAGTCCTGGATAAGATTTGGGATGAGGGGATGCTAACTCAGGTGGTATTAAATTTGTAGGCCTCCCCCTCTTCATTCTGATTGAACTATAATAGTTACTGTTAACCTCCTGTCAATATGCAATGAAAGTTAATAACCCAACATTATTATTAACTATCCCCCAAACCATGAAAACAAAGCCCTGATTATAAAGAAAGCTATCTTCATTGTTTTATCCACCTGGTTGCTTATTTCCAGAGAATATAGCACAAACCAAGAAGAGGACCCTCAGATGTTCCTTCTTGCAAGTAGGCATATTGTAAATTTTGGCTAAGGAAAGGAATATATGATGACATCAAGGTTATGTAGTCCTGGGCTGACAAGATGGATTATTTCCTGTGATCTGTCATTTGCCAAGATCCTATTGGATTTTCTCTTTCTCTTTCCATTTTTTTAAAAAAGAAAACATTTTTAGAGACCTTAATAACCATAGGAGGATGTTGTAAAGCAACCAAAGGTATCTATCATTTTTATTCAGTCGTGTCTGATAAAAAGAAAGTTCAGACAATAAATCCTACGACCTTGAGAATTTAAGAATAAAAGTCTATGGCCATGACTTCACTTTTAAAGCAGGTTTTCTTTCAGTCCTGTACATGGGAATTCCCAGCCTTCCTTTCTTTCAACAACTGCTAGTAAATCTTCCTTAAAATACATGCAGAGGGGGGAGGGGATCTATGGAGAAAGGGAAAGTTATTTTATGCCATCATGTGGTAAAGGCCAGAACTATATGCAGAAACCTGACTCCTAAGCAAAAAACAACAGGTTCCTGCATGCTCAGACAGACCACAAAATGAGGGGTGCTCTGAAATCAGACTACTAAACTAAATGCAAGACTTTGCCTTCTTCCAGAAGGAAGCACTGCCTTGGTAGGTGAGGATTGCCAACTGCCTGGAGAAAAAACTGCAATGTCCCTTTAATAGAGGCTTAATGGGATGTTAGTATTTACCTTCACTCCCTGAAAAGCTTCAGCTGCACATTTCCATATGTCAACCTTCTATTAAGCTTCTGCATAGCAGAGTCCATTTCAAAGCCTATTCTATGGTGGTGAAGAGAAATTATTTCTCTGCCACCATTACATCCATAATCCATTTGGTGATGTCCAGTACAGGTTTTCCCAGCAGTCATGAGTTTGCTTAACTCTTGGCCCAGTGTGGCCTGAATGAATGGCTGGTAGTCCTTGTTTGCTAACCACTTTACAGATGAAGTCACTCACATCTGTTCCAACTCAGATGGCACACAGTGTGCAGCTTAGCATTGAGTGTTCCCTTGAGTCTTTCTTGTCATTGTTGTTTGGATGAATATCAGGGCTTCTTGCAGCCTGTGGACAGGAGGTTTTTAGGCAAAGTTGGAGTGTGGACTTTTTTACCACTGTTAATAATGGCTGGCCAAGGAAGATTGATTGGATAAGTCTGGGATGCGGTCAACACCTCATTAAGAGAAGAAATTGTTCTAGCACAGGGGTGGCCAAACTGTGGCTCGGGAGCCACATGCGACTCTTTCACACATATTGTGCGACTCCCAGCAGGGCAGCTGGGGAAGCGAAGGGGAGCCATGCTTTTCCTTCCTTCCTTCCTTCCTTCCTTCCTTCCTTCCTTCCTTCCTTCCTTCCTTCCTCCCTCCCTCCCTCCCTCCCTCCCTCCCTCTCCTCCATCCCATCAATTTGCTTTTTAGTTTCTCTCTCTCTCTTTCTTTCCACCTCTTTCATTCTTTCTTTCCACCTCTCTCCCTATTTCTCTCTCTTTTAGACAAATAAATATCATTAGCAGACAAATATCATTGGACAAATAAATATCATTATCAATATCTGTTTTTACCCCTTTTGTTTTTATTTCTGGCAGTCTCATTTAATGTTAATAAAAGGCAAATTTGCATATTCTCCAGTAAAAACGTGTGTGTAATATTTGTTCATGTCTTGTAGCTCTCAAACATCTGATGTTTATTCTATGTGGCTCTTACCGTGAGCAAGTTTGGCCACCCCTGTTGTAGCACTTTTGAAAAAGACAACAGAAAGGTCACCCTTGACTTCATTGGATCTGGAATATCCCCTTCCTGGGTAAGGTGCGCAAGGAGGTGGTGGTAGCCCATTTCGTGAAAGTTCTGGATGATAACTGATTATTTGGATATCAATACGTAGAGATTTTTTTGGGGGGGGAGAGGTGCCTTCAGCACCCAAGTTGACAGCAGGGGGAGTGTAACCCTAGTGATTCTGTGAGACCTCTGAGCAGCTTTTGATACCATCAACCATAATATCTTTTTGGATTGCCTGTCTGGGTTAGGATGGAACTGGAATGAAAATTTTCACTCTTGCCTGGCAGGAGAATTCCAGAAGGCAGTATTGGTAAGACTTTTGTTCAACCCCAAAATGTATTGCTACCATGGCACTAAACCTAATACTCTACTGGCAGCTTAGTAATGATACAAAAGAAAGCAGAGGAGGAGGAAATACGGCTTTGGAGTTCAAAATGTTTTTCTTGGGGGTGTACACAGAAATTTTTATTTCGCATCGTGTCGACTTCATTTTTGTTTATTCATAATTTTATTGTTTCCAGTTATCACATGTTTGGGCTTTTTATTCTATTCTTTGTTTTCATTAGATTCAACAGGAAATAAATTATCAGTGGTGACTTTTTTGTTTTCCTGCCCCGGTGAATGAGAAGGTGCTGACTCTCTCCTGCTGCTCCATGGATCCTTGGGTGAGTGGCATGGCTGTGCTGGCGCTGAGGGGGGGGTGTCCTATTTCCTGGACCCTCTGGGCCAGGACAGCCACAAAATGGCACTGAGTCATTTCTTTTTTTCTTTTCTTTTTTTAAATCAGCATAACAGCAATATATTGCTGCAGTGAAATAACACTCAAAACACAGGCACAGATTTGTCTTTGGAGGAACAAATCAGTAAAAAGATCTATTAAAAACTGTAATATGTTTTGTATTGCTATGCCTTTGATGGCAACAAGTACTATTTAACAGCATACCACACAGCTCAAGTGTGCTTTGGAGAAGTAAAAGCACTACCTCCCACACTAGGAGGAACCCAGTCTTGTGATCTGCCATCTTGTGCACCGTAGAGACATAGAATCATAGAGTTGGAAGGGACCTCCACGGTCATCGATTCAATTCGATTCCAATTTATTGCATATCACCAATGGCAATTACAAATATGATACAATACAGTAAAAGCTATAAAACACAGGATAAAATCTGCATTAAAACACAGGGATTAAGAATGTAAAATATGTATCAAGCATAAAACTGTCTACATTCTTAAAATAATATAAAATTAAAAACTAAGACATACAGAGTGAATATAGGGTTTGGAGTAAGGACCTTATATGCCTTGACATAGCCCTAGCTATTTAGCAGGCAAAGATTTAGTCAACTTGATTCGAATTTTCTTTGCTGCTAGGGAAAAAAGTATAACCTTATACGAGTACTCTGCAAGTAAAGTTATAACTTTTCCAGGTGTGGAGCAGGGGCCCAATTTATCTAAGATTGTGCCAAGAAACTTCTTTCTTGGGGATGAATAGAGTTGGCAATCCAGCAGGTAATGACACCCTCCACAGTCATCTAGTCCGACATGTACACCAGGTGGGAAAAGGTGGAAGGAAGCATTCCTTTCGGATGGTTTCCATGCTGATGTTATCCCAGTATTCACTACAGAGCATATGTACAAAAACAGAGAGGGAAAGGGTGTGTGTGTGTGTTGAGTTGGGGACGTGTACTGAAAACATTCTGACACACACAGAGAAGATGTGCAGCACTACCCAATGAATGGAGTGCCCATACCAGAAGCACACTGTCAGGCGTCACCTCAGCCACAAGCTAAATACAGAAAAATGCTGCCATGTAGAAGACATTTTTGTAAGGGGAACCCAAAGCCTTCTCTTTGGCTTCCATTTATTTTGCCTTGTGGGTGGCATTGTCTTTTTTTGCTGCATACTAGTCCCTGTATTTTCATCTGCACAAACATTTGTATACAACAGTTTTTCATAAAGATACCCTATGATTTCCACAGTCTCTTTGGAAGGAAAAGGACTCTGGAAAAATCAGGGCTGCAACATGTGCACAGGGGTCTGTACCCATGTATATCTTTTGAGATGTTCCTCTCACCCCTTCCTTCCTTGATTCTTTTGCTGCCCTATGGCTTTAAAGAAGGAGGGAGCCACGATGGGCCCACACAGAGCAAGAGCGCTCTGGACCATGGGGAAGCATTGATCATCACTGCTCCCAGATCAAATTGTTTTGACAGTTTTGCCAAATTGCAGAAGTGGAGGCACCTGTTGTGTGATGGAAAAAGAAATGACAGCACCAGGGAACTGCTTGCAGCTCATTCCCTGCTATATCCCCCACTAACTGAATTTGCATCCGCTTAGTAATGAAGCCAGGCAGTCGGTCTCTTGGGGAGGGTCCTTGCGCACAAGTTTTTGTTTTGTCTGCAGCTTCTGTTGCAAATCATTTCTTTCCGCGGTGAACCAAACTCCACTGAAATAACACCATTTTGTTGTGAAATTTACATGGTTGTCTACAATTCCTGATGAGTTCTGGGAGAAAAATGGAGAAAGCCTTTGTAGTTTTTGAATTGTCGATGCCTCCCCCCAATGGTTTGGAGAGATCAAAATGACGCTGCAAGGCCATCTTTGAACAACAGGGGAGAATGCTACAAAAGAAATAGCATAGCCCCAACTGTACCAAACAAAAAAGCATGCCTAAATACTGTATGAATACATCAGTTTTTGTGCACTTCAAGCAAATGCAAGGAAACCCTGCATAAGCAGATCACTGCCTAGTCAGCTTCAAACTAATGAATAATCCTTCAAAAACAATGCAGCATACCTATAATCCCTCCTGAGCATCGGCTGCTGCCACAACTGGAGATAGGATGCTGGATGCTACAGAACTGTGTCCCCTGACATTTCTTTCTGATGGCTCAAATTGTATGTTATCAGTTTTGTGGGTTGTTTTTTTTTTACAAAATGCAGCCACTTGAGCTCTGATTTAAAGAAGGAGAGGGAGTGTGCTGCTCTTTTCCTGTTGACTTGTTTGGGTTCTGGAAATTACCACTAATTTTACTATTGATAGGGGAAATTTATGTGCATGGATGAGGGGTGACATCTTAAATTAGCGGGGTACCAGTAGGCATTCTGCTGCAATGTGACTCAAAAACAACAACAGCAGCACAACCCATGGAACAGGTTGTTTGTTAGGAGGGGGTAATGGGATCTGCACTGACTAAGCTTGACTGCCACCAGTGAGTGATGGCACTGAGATTCAGGGTGGGCTTTGATTACAGAGTGTGGGAATGAAAATAGAGATACAGCAGGGGTGGGTGGAAGGTCGCTTGGAAGGGACCAGTCATTCTCCAAGCGAATAAAGTTAGCTCTCCACCAGCGTTCCCCCTAAGCTGAGTTAGTGTGAGCTAGCTCACAGTTTTTTAGCCTCTGGCTCACACATTTTTGTCTTAGCTCGGGAAGGATGGCTCCAGAACAAACTAATGAATGCAGTAGCTGAATCATTCACTCACAACTTTAATGCCAGTAGCTCACAAAGTAGAAATTTTGCGCACAAGACTCCACAGCTTAGAGGGAACATTGCTCTCCTCCCCTCCACTAGCGCTGATGTGAACACTTTCTTATCTTTGCTTTTAAAGCTACCAAAACTCTTTCTTCTTTGTGTGAAGGAGAAGGATACATACTCACATATCCCTTTCCTCTGGATGGGAACAGAGGCAGCATCCCTTCCCATCTGCCTCTGTTCCTGTATGAGAACCACGGAAACTGGTAGTGAGTGCAGAGAATAGTGCTTCTGAGTGTTCAAAGTACTTCCCTGGTATAATTTCATTAACCATGATGAAAGCAGTATAAGATTGGTTGCTTGAGGAAATCACTGTTGCTTTGAATCTTTAATGTAAGGGGACAACCCTTCGTCTTTTGTGGGGACTTGGCAATCCCAGAGGTATGTTATAGCCTGGCCTCCGGTTGCCTAATAATTTACAAAAATGTAAATGTACAACACATAAGTATCAGACCTAGTGTGATAATGCAACATAACTATCAGTTGTCATTTGCTAGAATGGCAGATAATACTTTTGAAAGTACATTACAGGGGGAAGTGTCAATGAAAGGCTTTTATTTGGCATACAGTGGTTATCCAAACATGTGTACACATACAAGAAAACTGCACATGTATGTTGAACATATGCATCACTATAGCTTCATGACACATGTTATGAATGAGCAATGTACTGGACAAGTCAGATCAATACTGCTAAGAAGCTAGCATCAATACATTCATCGGCCCTTTTAAGATTTTTGCAGACCACAGGAGGCAATTACGTACCAGCTGGCATTCATGCCTGTCAAGCGAAGGTAGTACCTGTATAATTATATGTTGTGCCATTGGCTGTGTAGCCAAATCTTCTTTCCTTGGGTCACTGTCAAATCTTCCGAGGTATATCTTTGGTCCAGCTATTTCTTTAAGATTTGCTGAACCATCCTTGGAAGTTAAAGCTTGGAGAGCAACTTTCCTCTTTAGACTAAAGATTCTTTATTCCTCGGAGGAGTGCTATCTACACCACCTAGCTAGAGATGGTTTTCAAAGTTCTTAGTTACGGTAAAATTAGTTGACAACAAGCTACATAGAATTGGTTTTTCCTTTGAGCTCTTTAACCAAATGGATTCTTCTTCTGCATGCAAACTGATCAGATCTAGTATCTTACATTTCGATAACTGGAGTACTGGCTGCAGAACTCAAAGGATATGTTTCCTATACTATCTAGGATTTTCAATCCCAAAGTCTCTGCCTGCTGACTGTAAATATTTAACAGTTCCCAAGTATACAATACTTTTCTCCAAAGCAAGACTAAATGTCTTGCCATTAGGAGAATTAGCAGACAGATTCCTATGAATTCCTTTCTCTGAGCAGCTATTTGACTATACATTCAGTGACTTGGACACTATTTGTCACTTCTTTATAGACTGCAATATGTACAGTTTGGCTCATGACAAATCAATCACAATCTTTATCCAAAAATGTTCTGCCACAAAATAGAAGGTTGTAGCAAGACTATTAGCAGATACTGATTCAAATGTGACTCTGGCAGTTGCAAAATTATTGTCAATGACATTAAATGGTACCATTTCCTAATGTAAAATTTGATATCCATGTTTTCCATATTGTATAACCATGTTTTTATATGGTCCATATACTATTATAATCGTTTTTGTATGCTTATGACCTGTTGGTCTTTGAGCATTAATAATAAAAGACTGAAAGACTGAAATATGAATGAGCAAAAGAAACTGGCCCCATCAACTCTGAACCTCACTAGCTGCCATTGCTCCCAAGCCTCTTGAAAAAAATTAAATAGTTCCCAGAAACATTCATTTGTTTAATTCATTTCTATCCCACCTTTCTCCCCAATGGGGACCCAAAGCAGCTTACATCCTTCGCCTCTCCTTCATTTTATCCTCACAATAACCCTGTGAGGTAAGTTAGGCTGTGAGAGTGTGGCCTAAGGTCACTCAGCAAGCTTCCAGGGCAGAGGAGGGATTGGAAGCTGGATCTTCCAGATCCTACGCTGACACTCTTAACTAACACACCACACTGGCTCATTTTAAAATGTAAAGTCTGCCCTCCCTTGTATTAGGGTAACATGCACCCTTGGATTCCATAGATTCAGGTGGGGTAGCCATGTAGGTCTGGAGTCGCAGAACAAAGTCTGAGTCCAGTGGCACCTTTAAGACCAACCATGTTTTATTCATGGTATAAACTTTCATGCACTTGCAAATAAAAGCTTATACCGTGAATAAAACTTTGTTGGTTTTAAAGGTGCCACTGGACTCAGACTTTGTTCTCTTGGATTCCAGTTTCAGATATTAATTGAATTGAATTTGTTAAGTACGAGACTCAACACAGCTTTCCCCAAAACAGTGATTCAGCTTTATTAGATAGATGAAGAACAAACACAAACAAGGGAGCAACAGACTCACTTTTAAACTGTCCAGGCTTGGGTAACCACGCCCATCTGTCAGATAGCAACTAATCCTTAAGCATAGATAACAACCAATAAACAGGTTTCCCTCCAGAGCCTTTTCTGATGCTCTGATTGGTAAGCTGTTTGGAGCGCCCAATCAGATTGTATACTTCTGGATACTGGGGCAAGATAGAGCTTTTGACTCAAGCTCTGCAGTATGTAGTTGAATACATAACAGAATTGCTGATACCTCCCTCCGCTGGTTTGAAGAGATCAAAATGACCCTGCAAGGCCATCTTTGTGAAATCCATTGATTTCTACCCAGTCTGCCTGTTGAGTGGGGCCTCCCCCACTCCCAGCCATAGCAGCCAAAAAGAAAAGAAAAGTGAGTGGGGAAAACCATGATCAATGATATGGTGCCAGGTTGTACTATCAATGTTATACCAATGCTTTTATATCAATGCTTTGTTCCCTCACTAGGGGCAAAAGAATTTTC
This sequence comes from Gekko japonicus, assembly GCF_001447785.1. NCBI lineage: Eukaryota > Metazoa > Chordata > Lepidosauria > Squamata > Gekkonidae > Gekko > Gekko japonicus. The sequence continues at coordinate 345,163 of NW_015170913.1, read as the reverse complement.
AAGTGGCCATTTTCAGAGAGAAAACAGCTTGAGGGGTAAGCTATAAAAAGCCCCCACACTTTACACTAAACCCCCCTTTAAATCAATCCCAATGTATGCATTTATATAACAGAATTACACTATCATTTATTTTAGACCTCAGTGAATTACTTGTGCTCAGGATCTGACTGATGATCAAACTGAGGGCTTTCCCGCACATTTTACTTACTCCTGATTTTCTTGGCAGTTGGTCTACCAGTACTGGAACTGGGAGGATACTGTTGTCATGAGTAGCATCAAAGCAGCCACTTTTATTTTCTGCACATGCTTATATTGATATGTTGATAGCATGATAAAAAGGCTCTAAAATATCAGTACATTGATATGCTCAGGGGTCATTTCGTAGAAAAAGAGCTAGGGGAACTCATTAGCATAACTCATTAGCATATGCCACACCCCCTGACATCACCGGAAGTGTGTCATAAGGCCAGCCGGCCTTGCAGCTCCACTGCCGAGCCCCACAAGGGGCCTGGCGGTGGACATGCAAGGTCGGCGGGAGTGCAAGGAAGCCCTGCGAAGGCCCTCCCTGGCCCCAGGCAGGCAGGGGTGGGGAGAGGCAGGGAGGAAGCAACTTACCCTCCCTCTTCTCCTGCCTCCTCCTGGCTGAATGAGGGCTGGAAGCAGGGGGGCCGGAAGCAGGGGGTGGGGCTTCGTCATGTGCCCCGCCCCCTGCACCTCACCCGGGGGAACTGCGTCCCCCCGAGTTCCCCCCCGAAATGACCTCGGGATATGCTGCTGTAATAATAGGCCATTCAGGTTCTCTGAATTCCCAGCTTTTAAAAAAATTAAGGCTCTGCTCCCCTCCATCATGGAGATATGCCTTTTCCCTTATATTTCTGTGAAGGAAGGCACTAGAGAGCTCCTTTTTACAAATGAAAGCTGGGAATTCAGAGAACCTACTTGGCCTACCATTACAGCAGTATATCAATATATTGATGTTTTAGCGCATTTAAAAATCAAAAATGAAACCACTTGTCTTTGGGGGAGGAGAGGGAGTGGTTTGATGATGGCAACCTTCCAGTCATCCAGAAGTAGGGATGCCAGCTCCAGGTTGGGAAATACCTGGAGATTTCGGTGGGTGGAGCTTGAGGAGGGCGGGGTTTGGGGAGGGGAGGGAGTCCGATGGGTATAATGCCATAGAGCCCACCTGCACAAGTGGGCAGTTTCTCCAGGTGAACTGATTTCTGTCACCTGGAGACCAACTGTAATCCCAGGAGATCTCCAGCCACCACCTGGAGATTGGCAACCCTGTCCAGGAGTGGGTAGGAGTGGGTAGAACATAGAAAACTGGCAAAACCATTACATATGAGGAAAAAGGTGACTCAAAATCAGCTTCCAGAAAAAGATCAGGGCAAAAGTGGTCTCAAAAAAAGAAACGGGAAACAAACAAGCAAACAAAGTGAAAAGTAAAGGCACAAAAAAGCATGTGGAAATCAGGATAAACTAAGAACATAAGAAGAGCCCAGCTGGATCAGACCAGTGGTCCATCTAGTCTGGCATCTTGTCTCACACAGTGCCAGTGTGGGGTCAGAACAAATGAAACAACCCATGTGGAAAAGACTTGAGTTTGTAGAGAAATTCTACATCATGTCAGATTGCCCAGTGGCCCTATTTTTTAAACTGTACTCTTTTTTAGCTTTACCTTGTACAGTAGGCGGTTTGGCTTGCTTGCTTGAGTAATTTGAAATCACACCACTTCAAGCAACTCCATCAATGCCCCATTCTCTCTCCTTGTGGAACATTACTAACTGGATTGTGCAGACTAATCTGGGCAGGGGGATCAGTGGATGAATGGGCATGCCTTTGGTTTGGGCTAGATGGTATTTTGGTTCTGCACCAACTCAGGAGTATGTGGGGCTGCCCAGATTCCTGTGATGGTAACACCCCCCCCCCAAGTGCCATTGTTACAAAGAGAACTGGACGTCCACATAGAGAACACCCATAATCAAATAGAATACCTAGGTTCAAATCCTTTCTGAGTGAAAATGGGAAGGGGAGAACCATGTGTGTCAACCTAAGCTCCTCGGAGGATGAATGAAAAAACAATGTAATAAAGGGACAATAAGAGAGAGAGAAACAAAAACAATTCCTTGAGGACCTTCAGTCAGTCACTCTTTCTCTTAGTCTTATCTCACTATTCAACCTAACAGAATTGCTGTGATAATAAGACGAGGCTGTGTGTTGGTGAATGGGTGAGATATAACATTTAAGTGATAATAATAATCAGGGGTCTTGTTGTAGAAAAAGAGCTGCCGGAGCTCATTAGCATAACTCATTAGCATAACTTATTTGCATATGCCACGCCCCCTGACATCACCGGAAGATAATAATAATAAAAAATTACACGAGCATCTTCACACAGCTTGGTGAAGAGACCAGATGGAGCATCACATTTTCCCAGGGTGCTTGAGGGGAAGCCACTGCATGTCTGAACCGACCCATTTATTAAAATATTCCAGCCTGTCTAGAATTCAAAGGATGCTACAATCAATCCACAGCACAAACAGTTTTAAGATGATCCCAAAGGTGCACTCACACTGAGCTAGTCTTGTACTCCAAGATGAAACTTGGAGGAGGAGGTCAGGTTCATTTTCAGTTGCAGATATTCAGTGTCAGCAGAGCATCTGTTTAGAATTTTATTTTATTTTTTAACAAGGAAGCCAAGAAGCTCAGTGCCTCCCTTCCTTTAGCGGCCAGCATAACAAAATGGCCAGAGGCTTCCTCAAAGCAACCAACAATATTAGAGCAAAGAATGTGGGAAGACTATGTGATGCACGGTATATGTTTATGCATGTGTGTGTGATTGTGTGACCTCATGCATGCATATGCTGGAGGGGAGGGTGTTTGAGCCAAAGAATGTATGTCGAAAGCATTGCTTGTTTCCTGTTTGTACCTTAAAAGCTGGGGACATTTTCCTGTCCTTTAAGAGATTATTACTGACTGGAGACCATTGTGTGTGCTAAGTGCCATCAAGCAGAGGAGGTTTGCCATTGCCTTCCTCTGCAAAGTCTTCCTTGGTGGTCTTCCATCCACATACCAACCCTGCTTAACTTCCACAATCCAATGAGATTGGACCCAGGGTGTTTTTTTTTTTCCTGGGGGAGTTCCGGAACCTCTTCAACAAAATTCTTTTTAAAATGTTTAAAAGTTCATGACTTTTCCATGTACAAATTGAAAACCTCATTTCCATCTTGAGAGTTCCAGCACCTCTTTTTCCAAGAAAAAGAAGAAGCCCTGGGCTATACTATACCATTTCATGTCCCCCAGAGATCATTAGCACACACAGATTCAAGGCATTTGGAAACCCTGAAATCTAGTCATGCAGAAGGCCAAACTATAGAATTTGTAGTTGGCATACCTGCATAAATATCCCCTGGAATATGAAATATTGACCTTTTAAGGGAAACTGCACCTGAATTAGACATTGAGAGCACTTCTTAAAAGTACATTAGCAGTCCCAGGCAATCAGAGTTCAGACACTGCCAAAGCAACACCACTGTGAAATGTCAGCCCACTAGGTCCCCCACCTTTGTATCAAGAAGTAATAAACTTCAAGGATATATGAGAATAAGGAAGTAAAGTGTGTGCCCAGAAGAGGATTAAAGGTCCAGGCAAGCTCAGTTCTACTTAAACCATGCCTAAGGAATATGCCTAGTTCTAAAAAGAAATACAATTTGTTAGACGCACCACATTCCTATGATACTTGCAAGCTAGGCTTCAACAGTACGTGGATAGAGAACTACTAGAAGTACAAGCTGAGTTTTGAAGAGGTAGAGGAACTAGAGATCAAATTGCCAATATTCGCTGGATTATGGAGAAAGCAAGAGAGTACCAGAAAAATATCTACTTCTGCTTCATTGACTATGCTAAAGCTTTTGACTGTGTGGATCACAACAAACTATGGCAGGTCCTTAAAGAGATGGGAGTACCAGACCACCTCACATGTGTCTTGAGAAACCTGTATAAGGGCCAAGAAGCGACAGTTAGAACCGAATATGGAACAACTGATTGGTTCAGCATAGGAAAAGGAGTACGACAAGGATGTATATTGTCACCTTGCTTATTTAATATATATGCAGAGTACATCATGCGAAATGCTGGCCTGGATGAATCACAAGCAGGAATTAAGATTGCTGGGGAAAAGATCAATAACCTCAGATATGCAGACGATACCACTCTAATGGCAGAAAGTGAAGAGGACCTAAAGAGCCTCTTGCTCAGGGTAAAAGAGGAGAGCGCAAAAGTGGGCTTGAAGCTCAACATCAAAAAAACTAAGATCATGGCATCCGGCCCCATCACTCCTTGGCAAATAGAAGGGGAAGTCGTGGAAGTAGTGACAGACTTCACGTTCCTGGGATCCCAGATCACCGCAGACTGTGACTGCAGCCATGAAATTAAAAGACGCCTGCTCCTTGGGAGGAAAGCGATGGCGAACCTAAACAGCATGATAAAAAGTAGAGACATCTCCCTGCCAACAAAAGTCCGCATGGTCAAAGCAATGGTATTCCCAGTAGTCATGTATGGCTGTGAGAGTTGGACTATAAGGAAGGCCGAGCGCCGAAGAATAGATTCTTTTGAACTATGGTGCTGGAGGAGACTCTTGAGAGTCCCTTGGACTGCAAGAAGAACAAATCAGTCAATCCTCAAAGAAATCAACCCTGACTGTTCCCTGGAAGGCCAGATAATGAAACTGAAGCTCAAATACTTTGGCCACCAAATGAGAAGGGAGCACTCACTGGAGAAGACCCTGATGCTGGGAAAGATTGAAGGTCAAAGAAGACGGGGACGGCAAAGGATGAGATGGTTAGACAGTGTCATTGATGCAACGAACATGAAATTGAGCCAACTTCAGAGGACAGCAGAAGACTGGAGGGCCTGGCGGGAGCTGGTCCATAGGGTCGCGAAAAGTCAGACTCGACTGTGCGACTGAACAACAACAACAAATTCAGAGCAAATGAATGCATTCCAAACAGCAGTGGGATGCAAAGTACTGCAGGTGAAATGACTCTTTTTTCCAAAATAGTTTTTTTGCTGGGCAGAGTTCACATGAAAGAAAGAAAGGCCATCAAAATGTTAGCTTCTTGTCAGTGGGAAGAACATATTAAGTACCCCAGGTCAAGAATGACAGGACAAAATTAACCTTTTCTCTTCTTGTTGCCAATTTCCTCCTCAAATGTCTTTCTCCAGTCAGTCCCACTGACCTGTTGTCAAGCAGAAGCAAAGGTCATGAGCTGTTGATATTTGGCTATGATTAGGTGCTGAAGAAAACCCACAACAGGTGATTGACTGACAGACACTGGCTCCCAAGGATAACCTAAAGATGTCCATCTCATTTCTTACTCAATATAAAATGTGAAAGGTCAGCCAACAGCCAAAGTTAGTGGCCAGTCTAAGACTTGAACAGCCACCATAAATAACAGTGCAGTGACATGGCTGTTGACTTCACTACCCTAAGCTAAATTTCAATTGCTATACTTGTTGGCTACATGCCTGAACAACATAATGTGCTTTCGCCTTCTTACTACATTGCAGACACTGAGGGTGTGATGTTAATGTGAAGTGTCGTGTACTATGCTGCCATGCTCCTATGTTGACACTGGGGCATTTAATTAAGCGGGATTGATGCAATAGCCACGGCATTCCATTGCCTTGTTTAATTGGAATACTGTATCCTTGAGTTACCAGCAGTCTTTTAGCAGCAGACTATGGCTCCAGTATTATTAAGACAAATAATACATAGATTTATTCAACCTACTTTGCAATTTCTACCCTAAAGCAGTTAATTTAGAAACCCTTTATTTCAATAAAGCAGGCAACCATACATATCCATTTTAAATAGGACTGAAAATGCTATATGCAGACTGTTGTTAGACCTGAAATGACACCATTCATCAGGATCAAAATTTGAACTCAGATCTTCCCTTTCATGCTACTGTTTTCATCAACAGCTACATTAGGGTTGGAGGTACACTGGGGAACCCTGCAGTTTCCCATCCTTATATCCTGTTCTCTTCACTGTCTTGGTATGGGAGAAATAAATATTCAACCATTCCAGACCCAAAACCCACTGATTATGGGACCCTCTGATCTGCAAAGCACATGACAGGGAGGCACATGATATTAGAGCCCCAGGATAGAAGAGAGTGAGAGGTAAATTATGATTTCTCTGGATTCAAGGCCAGGACCCTAGGCAGATACAAAGACAGCCAGAGGCAGGAAACAAGACCAGCAGTAGGAGGTGTACCATAGTGAGGACCAAGCCGGAGCAAGATAATGGAGGAATCCTTTTTACCTCGTCTTGCTGTCTTGCTGCCTCCTGCAGCATGCAGGCAAAGAGAGGCAGGAAGTATAGCATCCTTACTCTCTATACATGCACACTACCAAATGATCATTCCAAGAGACAGCAAAAAAGGGGACAGCTCTACAGGGCCTTGTGATCCAGTGGGTGGAGCTCTGTGACCAGTGTTCCCTCACAGTTTTTTAGCCTCCATCTCACACATTTTTGTCTCAGCTCAGGAAGGATGGCTCCAGAGCAAACTAATTTATGCAGCAGCCAAATCGCTCGCTCACAGCTTTAATGCCAGTAGCTCACAAAGCAGAATTTTTGCTCAAAACACTCCACAGCTTAGAAGGAACATTGTCTGTTACCCACCTGAAGTTTCCAGAATATGGGCTGAAGACCACTGGTTTAAGTGTGGCTAGCACGGAAGAACTGTCAAGGCATCCTGCCTGGTAGTTTCCCTCCTAAGACAGTTGCTTGAGTGAGGTGTTGGCACTGGTGGATGAATTTAGCAGATGATGGGGTTGTAATCTATGTATCACAGATTTTCCATTGGACGTTCTTTTGATCTCATTATTTTGTTGGTATGGAACATCTAAGTAAACATAGACCACAAATGAATTAGTTCATGCTAACACAGGCAGGGCTTGGTCAGCCATCCTGGCCTATCCACAGGCTCAGGATGCAAAGTAGCCTCCCTCTCTCTCTCTCTCTCTCTCTCTCTCTCTCTCTCTCTCTCTCTCTCTCTCGTAGGGTAAGATTGCCAGCTCCAGGGTGGGAAATTCCTGGACATTTGGGGGTGGAGCCTGGAGGGTTTGGAGATAATTATGCCATACAGTCCACCCTTCAATGCAGCCATTTTCTCCAGGGGAACTAATCTCTTTAGTTTAGTTGTAATTCTAGCAGGTATCCAGGCCCATCCTGGAGGTTGGCAACCCTATGGCAGGGATAGCTTCAAGTGGGCATTCCTCCCAAATATTTCCACTACTGTTTTCATTTCCACAGCTTTCTTTCAAAGTACAGTAAGCTCCTGTAACACAGATTAACAGATTTAGAAAGCAGTTTTAGAAAGTTTAGTTTTAGAAAGCCGTGATGTACAGAAAATAGCTGCTTTGGAGAGTGGATGCTATGGCATCATACCCTGCTGAAGTCACTCCCCTCCCCAAACCCCGCCCTCACCAGGCTCTAACACCAAATGTCCAGGAATTTCCTAACCTGGAGTTGGCAACCCTTAGAAATGGCAATGTGATGTCACTCTAGGACTTTGTTTCCAAAGCTGCCATTTCCTCCAGGAAATGTAGTCTGAAGATGAGTTGGAAATTCAGGAGAATTCCAGGCCCTACTTTGAAGATGGTGACCCCAGCTGGAATGAGAAAAGGATTTCTCTTTAACAGCTATATGGAAAACGAATTTCAGGAAGTGCAGCTTTTTCTACCCCCTGTACAGGAAGTCACATCCTCAGAAATTCGCTCTATTAACTATTAAATGTACCAGAGCCTTGTCTTCCTCTCCATCCGGTTACCCTACTAAGGAAATTTTTAGTCCTGGCTCTTAACCTGCCATAGGGTTTGACTTGTCTACAACTAAGTTGCTACTCTCCGTCTCCCCTTTTTTGGCAGGGCTGTTGTGAATGGTACAGAAGCACTACAAAAAAAAAAAAAACCCTAGCTTTTCTTAACACAGAAGTACATTAATGGGAAGCTGTACTTGTTGAATTTCTACCAGTTGTGCACTTGTTAAAAGCTCTGGGAGCACTTCCAGAAAAAGAAGGTGGCATCTGTTACTTTTTGTGCTCCTACTGACACACTCGGGTGTTTTGGTTACTCTTTCTCATTTCATTTTGGCTCAGCTATTTCTTTTGTTTATTAATTTAAACATTTCTATGCTGCGTTTCTACCAAAACAGGGTCTTCAAGGCGGCAAACATCAAAACATTAAACCATGTCAACATTACAACAGTATTTAAAATACTGTATATATAAATTATTTCAATAGAAACATATACACACATAACATCACAACCAGGGAGGAGGACCAATAACAGTTATTGGGGGCCTTCCAAATGAAGATGTCCTCACCTGCTGGCAGAAGGCAAAGAGAGGGAGACAGATTGCCTCGTCACCTCTAGTAAAAAATAGAAATGACCTAGGTAGCTCTAGGAATCGCTGGAAGCTCCATGATAAACCCAGAAGAGACATGGCACTGCATGTTACACTTTGGTTTTTGTTTTTTTTAAATCTCCCATCTGGGAGCAGGGATGGGGACTCTCCCTTCCTCACCAGGGGAATGAGAACCCTATCACTGTGTCTCTCAGCACATAGTGGACAAGGAGATCATTGGAAGAACTTGGACGGAGGAGCAGTGTTGTATTCTCTCCTATTGTCTTAAAATATTAAAAAAGGACAGGCTAGCTAACCAGAGGCCTGATATTCCTATTTTGTGATCACTTTTTCCCCAACCTGATGGAATGGCACAGAAAGGATTTCCTTTGGGAGATCTAATATTAGAGATCAGGGAACTCTAATAAGAACCCAGCATTCAAATGTTCCCCTAAACCAACCAACCTTCCTTCCTTCCTTCCTTCCTTCCTTCCTTCCTTCCTTCCTTCCTTCCTTCCCCTCCCTCCCTCCCTCCCTCTGTTAACCTGGCAAGTTTAGAGCAACATTTTAAAGATAAGCCTCATTCAGCTGATATATGAAAGCTGATGCCATTGGCAGTTTTTAAAAGAAAAACTAGACGTGAGCAGGCCCAAACAAGTGAGAACTCAAACAGCAATCAAGAAGGCAGCTTAAAATCAAGCCATGTAACCTAGAGTACTATCTACGGATCTTCATCTTATAAATCAGTAGGTAAATAACCATTAAGACCTGCCTGACAGAAGACTGGAATCAAACCCCCGCAATAATTTCTAATATTTTCATGGTAGGAAAAAAACAAGCATACCTGAATGTGTCTGGTCAAAACTTCAACATTAAACAGGCCTGCACAAACACCCATGTGCTAATATTTGTTCAACTGCAACGTGTCAGGTAGGAGCTTTACATATTACATATGCCCCAAAGAAGGCTGTATTTATTTATTCACTAGAAATAATGCCCGTTGCGGAAATAAATACAACGGGATCTAGAAAGAGGCTCTGGGAGAGTGCTCTGGCTTTGGGCAAACAGTGTCAGTTTCCTGTGGCGACCTCAGCAGGGTTTAATGACAGAGTCCACTGTTTTCTCCAGAGGGACTGATCTCTGCTACCTGAAGAGCATTTGTATGTTTGAGTTATCTGTAGCCCTCACCTGGAGAGTGGTAACCATTGTTACCCATTCTCCTCTCCCCTATGAGGTATGTTATGCAACTGAAAATTCCAACTGCCTTGCGGGGGGGGGAGTTTGAGGTGTGGAATGGACTGAAGTCCAATCAGCTTCCATATGCAAAAGACCAGGTTGTCGCAGCAGTTGTGGTGTGGGCGGGACCCGGGCTTTGCCTTCTGATTGGTGGCAATATATGCTGAGGAGCAGTGCCATCAGCCATACACTAAGGGAGTGCATTTTAGAATTAGAACTTTGGCACCCACTATTCAATTATATATAAGGAGGGATTTTATTTATTTGGATTTATATCCCGCCCTCCACGGAGGCTCAGGTCAGTTAACAGAGGCATAACACCAAGTAATAACAATAAAACAATAAAATACTGACTAAAAATACAGAATAAACTATTAAATAGTTAAACAGAGTTCATAAAAACATTTTCGGTGCTCCCCTACTCACTTCCGAATTTTAAAATCAAGATGGTGTTCTCGATGATATGACTACATAACAGTACATATCCCCACTGTTGTCCCCTAGGCACGTCCCACTCCCTCCGATGGTACCCACACCAGCAATGGCAATGTGAGGAAATTATAGGGCATTGATGGAACAGTGGTGGCGGCAGCTCCTATTCAAAAGCCTGGCAGAAGAGCTCCGTCTTACAGGTCCTGTGGAACTATACAAGGTCCCGCAGGGCCTGGATCTCCTCTGGGAACTTATTCCATCAGATAGGAGCCGCCACCGAAAATGCCCTAGCCCTGGTCATTGCGAATTTGATGGTCTTGGGGCCTGGAACATCTAGGAGATTTTGGTTCCCCGACCGTAGTGCCCTTGGGGGAACATGTGGGGAAAGGCGGTCCCTTAGGTAGGCCGGTCCCTTGCCATATAGGGCTTTAAAGGTAAGAACCAGCACTTTGAAGCGAATCCGGTATGCTATTGGCAACCAGTGCAGCGCTTTCAGCACTATATGTAGGCAAAAGAAGACTTGTATTCATTTGACTAGAGTCTGTATTCATTTGCACGCTGCATAGAACTTTGATGCAAAAACAGCTATCTGTATATTGCTAGACCCAGAGGTCATTTCGGGGGGGAACGCGGGGGAACGCAGTTCCCCCGGGTGAGGTGCAGGGGGCGGGGCACATGACGAAGCCCCACCCCCTGCATCCGGCCACCCCGCTTCCAGCCCTCATTCAGCCAGGAGGAGGCAGGAGAAGAGGGAGGGTAAGTTGCTTCCTCCCCGCCTCTCCCCACTCCTGCCTGCCTGGGGCCAGGGAGAGCCTTGGCGGGGCTTCCTCGCACTCCCGCTGGCCTTGCAGGTCCACCGCCGGGCCCCTGATGTCAGGGGGTGTGGCATATGCTAATGAGTTACGCTAATGAGTTCCCCTAGCTCTTTTTCTATGAAATGACCCCTGGCTAGATCTTTTGACCCTGTTTTGTGGGCAAGCAAAACCATATTTTCTTTCTCTTTGTATGCACACCTTACCCACTTAGGTGATCACATATTTCATGTATCTGATAGGGATGCATACCAACACTTTATTTGTATTTGTTTTCAGTTCAATTTATTTAATGACAATACTAAAGAAACTGAAAAATTATTACCTATGTTCATTTTCTTTATTATTTGCTTGTTCCAATTGATTTCAATGGGAAATTAGGACCATTTCTGGTCCTATTTTTTTTTTGTTTCCCTTCCAATTTTGATGAAATTATTGGAGAGTATATACTTTATACTGCTCTGACCTGGATAGCTTGGGCTAGCCCAGCCTTGTCAGATCTTGGAAACTAAGCAGGGTTGGCCCTGGTTAGTATTTGGATGGGAGACCACCAAGGAAATCCAAGATTACTACACAGAGCCAGGCAATGGCAAATCACTTCTGAACATCTCTTGCCTTGAAAACCCTTCCTGGATGGAAAGCTTTTATGCTAGGGAGACCATTAAATAGCTGAAAGATGATGTGACCAAGAAAGAAACACTCTTAGGCTGTGATCATATGCACTCTTAGACCCGACATAGGTGTGAATGCCAGGCAGATTTAAAGGGTGCGATCAGACAACAACATCTGGGAAGTGCCCTGCAGCTGTCGGCAACCTGTTCTGCTCCACCACAGAAGTGGAGTTAAAAGACACCGAGGAAAACCCAATAGTAAACAATGGGCCATGGATGGACTTTCCCGTGTCTGATTGCTCCAGCATGCTCTCATGGCATCAGGATGGTCTGATCAGGCCATCCCAATTCCATGCCGTTGTTTTTTTTCTCCCCTTTTCAGTATGTGCATCATTGCAAACTCCATAGGGAGCCCTCGGTGCAGAGGTGTGATTCATCAATCCCTTGTTTAAGCGCATGGGGGAAAAATGGCACAACCTCCCCCCAACTCACCTGCAGTTTCAACTGATCACACACTGACGGACTGTGCCCACAGCTTCAAAAGGAGGTGTGATCGTGCAACTGTGGGTCAAATTCCTCTGGAAGACATAGCCTCACTCACCCCCCCCCCTCATTTTTTCTGGCATGTGTGACTGCAACCTTAAACTTTGGGTAAGACTACTTGGATTGTCAAGGACAAACATGAGGCCCAGGCAATTCACTGTTAGCATCTGGGGTGTATAAATATTTCATTTTTCATTTCTTTCTAATAAAGCTGTCTCCATACCTCTATCTCCATGATATAGAAATATTCACTTGTTGATTTCTGTGTGCTATGCATGTATTCATGAAATAGAGCCTGCACCCATTTTTTAAAGATGGCAGCAACCCCATTTTTGTCTCCAGTTGCCTGCCACAACACTCAACTGGGATCATGGGAAGCTGCCATCTGGATATGCCCTTAGAGAAGCCATTTCCTCCTTAGATGCAGCCAGTGTATGAGCCAGTAAGACAAGAGCCATCATTTTCAGCCTGCAGGGGAAGTCCTCAACAACAGTTGCATGCACATGACCTGGCAGCCACCAAATGCTATTTGGACAGAGCCAGTTTGCCACCTAATTATATGCTGAATGGAAATAATAAGAGCTGCAGCCACAGACAAGCCTAGAAGCATGAATAAATATGGGGGGGGGGAATCAACCTATCACTTTAATAAGGAAATAATTCTGTTAGCCTGAATTTTCCTGTCAGCCACTTTTATTAAACACAGGAGCAACTATGCTATTAGCGATACAGAGCGAGCCCAATGCTGAAGAAATCATCTCTCCTGCATGTTTTGTTCAGTTGAGCTGGTTAAGCGGATTAGATGAAAAGGCAAAAGGGAAAGAAAGCAAACCACAATACATGGGGGAGGAGAAGAGGCAGTCCCACATTGCCTGCTTCAATTCATGACCAGAATGACTAAATCTCGGAAGCATGAGGCTGTCCTTTCCTCATCAAAATAAGTCAAACCTTCTGCAACGTTCAGTGGTGTTTTGCTTCTGACTCCAGATTTCTTTATGAATAGCATATAACACTAACCTTGCTGGTAGGATCAACAGCTTACTCCTCTGATGTGCCTTCTAATGATGAGGTCCTCCCCCGCCCCCTATGATGCAGAAACATCTGCAGAATGTATCTCTGTTTTCCTTCAAGAAATCTCAAAGAAAAACTACCATTTGTTCCAGGAAACAGAATTTGGGACAAATGCAAATTCTCCTGTAGTTATCCCAGCTTTCTGTGGTAGTCTCAGCTTCCTTCTTTCATAAATAAAAGGTTTTATGGAACATGGAAAAAGGAGGAAGCCAAGTATAGGAGAAAAAATCCTCCAAAATCTCCTAGAGAGCCATGTAGGCAGTACCAAAGGGTAAAACCTGTTCCGGTAATGAAATTGCCTGCTCTGGTCAATTTGGGACAACAGAACTGAAGACCCAGTGTGGTGTGAGAATGTTCAACTAGGGCTGTGGTGACCTGACTTCAAATCCCCATGCTGCCATGAAGCTCACCCTCTGGAAGCTACCTCAGAGGGCTAGTTGTGAGAATAAAAGCTGCTTTGAGCTCCATGGAGAAAGGATGGGATAACAGCATAATAAGAAATGGCCAATACCGAGGGAGGGGGGGAAAGAAGGCAAGCGATTCTTGTGCTTCTACAAAATGGATTCAAGGAAGGGAGATGGAAGACAAGAAAAGTGTCATTTGTTATGTCAACAACTAAAGCTTGTAACAGGAAAACATGTAGTGTGAGGGCGGCAGGTCTGATTGTGCTATGGCAATGCCTTCACACATAACTACTAGGAAGCATTGCACTATAAAGAAAAAAACAACAACCCCAGAGGTAGAAGTTTGGTGTTTAACTTCTGAAACTTGTTTGGCTTTGCAATGGACATATCAATGATGGGAGAGACTGTTGCTCAGTGGAGAACATCCGCTTTATTGGCAGAAGATCACAAGTTCAGTTACTGACATCTCCATTTAAAAGGACGTAGTCAGGGCTTTTTTTGTAGAAAAAGCCCAGCAGGAACTCATTAGCATAATAAGCCATACCCAACAGCAGAAACTCATTAGCATATTAGGCCATTACACTGGCTGCTGATAGTACAGCTCATTAGCATATTAGGCCATACCCCCATGCTATCAGAAGTGTGGTCATCCAGCCATACCCACCTTTTGCTTCTTATTCTCTTTACCTGGTTTGTTGTCAAAACCCAGGAGTTCTTTTGTAGCAGGAACTCCTTTGCATGTTAGGCCACACACCCCTAATGTAGCCAATTCCAATGAGTGTCTGCTGTTGGGTGTGGCCTGTTATGCTAATGAGTTCCTGCTGGGTGTGGCCAACTCAGGAGCCAGCCGGAACCCTGTGCATCCCTGCCCAAAAATAGCCCTGGACGTATCAATGTTCCCTGTAAGCTGTAGAGCCTTGTGAGCAAAAATTCTACTTTGTGAGCTGCTGGCATTAAAGTTGTGAGCGAGCAACTTGGCTACTGCATAAATTAGTTTGCTCTGGAGCCCTCCTTCATGAGCCAAGACAAAAATGTGTGAGCTGGAGGCTAAAAACCTGTGAGCTAGCTCACACTAACTCAGCTTAGAGGGAACACTGGACGTAGTAGTAAGTGATGTGAAACACATCCGTCTGGGAACCCCGGAGAGCCACCGCTCATCAGAGCAGACAATAGTGACCTTTGTGGCCCAATGGTCTGATTCAGTATAAGGCAGCCTCAAGAGTGTTCAAGTATACATTTTTTGGTTGCAGAGTAGATACTGACAAATATTTCTATCTTTTTTTTCCAGTGTCTCTGAACTGTATTTTTTTGTGTGAGCTGGAGGCTAAAAACCTGTGAGCTAGCTCACACTAACTCAGCTTAGAGGGAACACTGGACGTAGTAGTAAGTGATGTGAAACACATCCGTCTGGGAACCCCGGAGAGCCACCGCTCATCAGAGCAGACAATAGTGACCTTTGTGGCCCAATGGTCTGATTCAGTATAAGGCAGCCTCAAGAGTGTTCAAGTATACATTTTTTGGTTGCAGAGTAGATACTGACAAATATTTCTATCTTTTTTTCCAGTGTCTCTGAACTGTATTTTTTTCAGAGGGTAGCCATGTAGGTCTGCAGTAGAAGACCTAGATATCAGTCCAGTAGCCCCTTCGAGACCAAGAAGACTTTCAGGGTATAGGCCTCCCAGAGCCAGAGATCCCTTCATCATAATCCTACATGTATCTGACAAAAGGAGCTTTAACTCTTGGAAGCGTATACGCTGAAAATCTTCTTGGTCTCTAAGGGGCTACTGGACTTGGATCTATCTGATCTCTATTGCAGCCTCAAACTCATATTTGTTGTATGCTTTCAACACAGTGCCACGATGATAGCAAGAGGGCCCAGACGTGCTGCTGAACTATCACAGTGCTGTTCAGAAACACAAAAGATTGCTGTAGTCCATGCTTCACAGTGGGCCAAAAATAGCTCCACAGGACACCTTTTGTTAGAACTGTTGTGTTTGCAGATTGGCACAGAGAGCTTTTGTTTGCAACTCAAACAGCTCTTTTCTGAATTAAGAACAGGAAACCCAATTTTAATGGACTGGGATGCAATGTCAGCAGAAAGCGCTGATGTTCGTGGGTTTGGGGTTTTGGGTTGGTTTTGGGTTTTTTTGCTTCCTACTTCCCTCCAGCAGTCTTTTCTAACCCCAGGAAAGTAGAATCCCAGGGTTGTGGGACTCACATAGAGTAACAGCTACACCCTTGGTGGGCAGCAGTGAGAAAGCAGTAAAGAGGGATAGGGGTGTAGCCCTTCCTCCTTTATCAGCAGAGCTGTGCTGACAGAGTTAGGTAGGAGGTGGTGATTTTGCCCCTTCTGGCTCCTCACTGTAGCCCACTGACCCATGTGGCTATTACTCCTTGTGGTTCCGTGATCCCAGGGTCAGAAGGGACTGGTGGTGGTGGGGAGATCCAAAATCCTTTCTCAAGCAGATCACTGGATCCAACCCAATTAACTATTTGACCCTGCAAAAGGGACATGGTTGAAAGAGTTGATAATGTATTATTATATTCCCCTCTGTATAGGGACATTTGGTCTCTATACCTTAGCTCCAATCTTATCAAATTTTCCAGGCAGACCTGACAAATTTTATATTTCCCTCCTCCTCTTGAATTGCTCTAACAAGACTACCTTTAAGGTGACCAAATTTTGTATTTTGGCATGTTTAACAGGGAAACAGCTGGTTAAGTCTTTTTATTATGTCTGTGCTATGTCTGTGCTATTGAAATCAGCCTATTATGTTACTTTGAAATGTTATTGTATGTAGATGTGCTGGTGACTCTGTCTGTGTATAGATCTTGGCTGATCGCAACTCCCACTGAACTGTGGAGTGCCTCAATGGGCAGTGCTCTTCCCGATGCTATTCAACATCTATATGCACTCCCTTGCCCAGATTTTCTGGAGGCATGGGCTGGGTTGTCACCAATATGCGGACAACACCCAGTTCTATCTGTTTTTGGGCAGCCAAACTGACTCTAAACTAGAAGATCTAGACCAGGCGTTACAAGCCGTGGCTGGTTGGCTTAAACTGAGCTAGCTGAAACTGAATCCAATAAAGACAGAGGTCCTGTGCTTAGCTGGGGTGGTCCGAGGGTAGGGATCCCACTCCCGACCTTCGATGGGGCACCGTTGGTGCCAGCACCGGAGGTTAGGAGCCTGGGAGTGCTCTTGGAGCCCTCCTTAACAATGGAGGCCCAAGTAGCAGCCACTGCCAAGCCAGCCTTTTACCACCTCTGGCTGATTAGGCAGCTGGTTCCCTTCCTCAACGCAATGACTTGGCAACAGTGATTCTTGCAATGGTCACCTCAAGGCTGGACTACTGTAACACTCTCTACATGGGGCTGCCCTTGTCACAAATTTGGAAGCTGCACTTAGTGCAAAATGCAGTGGCCAGGCTTCTGATGGGCCTCCCTATGTGGGAGCACATCCAGCCTATGCTAAAGTCATTACACTGGCTGCTGATAGCATTTCAAGTTAGCTTCAACGTGCTGGTTCTTACCTTTAAAACCCTATATGGTCAGGGGCCGACATACCTGAGGGACCACCTTTCCCCATATGTACCTCAACGAGCACTGCGTTCATGGTCACAAAACCGTTTGACCCTCCCAGGCCCCAAAGACGTCACACTGGCAACAATCAGGGCCAGGGTGTTCTCGGTGGCGGCTCCGTACTGGTGGAAGAGATCAGGGCCCTGTGGAAACTCTTACAGTTCTGCAGGGCCTGCAAGACAGAGCTCTTTGATTAAGGAGCTGCCACCATCACCATCACTATCACCAACATCACCATTAAAGGGGCGCCTGACTCCGCCATTACAATCTATGTTGTATATATGTGATAAAGATCAAGAACTGATGAACAAAGTAACTGTTGCCACCACCCTTAATGTATAGTTACAACTTGCTAGCACTTTATGTTTCAAATTGTTTTTAGATGGTTTTATTTATTTTATCACTGTTTCTATGTTGCTCTTGTAAGCCGCCCTGAGCCTGCTCCGGCAAGGAGGGCGGGGTATAAATTAATTAAATAAATAAATAATAAACAAATAAAGTTAAGTTAAACTTTCTTTCACAAGATTGGTATAAAATCCATATATGTTTGTCCAGTAGATATGTCAGAAGTATGCCATCTAAGTAATAGTCATCCTGTATCTCCGGTTAGAATCCAAGTCTTTGTTTCATTATATGCATTATATCCTGGAGACTCTCTCATTGCCAGAATTACCTATGGGAGTGAAAAGCTTTCGCCATTAATAACATGCTGTCTTCTAATGAACAGTCACTGAGTTCCTAGGCTGCTACCATAATTGACACCTCCATTTAGGTGGGGAGAAAATGTTATTCTCATTATTTGTCCTGGATGTTGGGGCTCTTCTCCTGCCTGACTTAGGTTCACCAACTGCGGACACCAGCACGTGGTCTCATCTGCTACCAGGATGCCAACTTAATTAATCTTCTGTCAGATGCAGACATGGTAATGGTCCTGGAGGAAGCAGGCAGAGATTATTGTTCTTCAGCCAGACAAAGGAGAACAGTTAGAGTGTGACAGCTGATATTAAAATGACTACAACTCACTTCAGATCCGCAGCCTGTGCATTCTCTTCTTTTATAAATAGTGGGGTTACTTCAGGTTAAGTGTCTGCTGCTACATACCAATTGTTGATATTTAATTAGCTCTAAAATTAAAGCCTCCTCTCATTGTTGTTAGAAAGCATTTAATTTCTAATTGATTGAGATGAAATGTCTCCTAGAGATTTCAGTGTTGGTTTTGTCAGGATAGCATGAGGATGAACAGACTGAAGGAGTTTTATTGAAAAATGTTGATGATATTTTTAAAGAGGAGAGAAATTAAAACAAACCAAGAGAAAGGAATTGCTTTAAATTATTATTATTATTATTTTAGAGGGTGAGGTGTAGTTTGGCACCTTTGTTCTGTTCCCCTCTCAGCTTTTGGTACACTAAAATTCAGGTGAAGTCAAATGTGCTGAAGACCTATGTGAGGTTTGTATACAAGATAATGTATGGAGACCCCTCCCTGCTTTAAATCGAGGAAATAGGGTTTATGATTGTAGGTAATCAAGCTGCTACTAGGCTGGGGAGGGGCACTGTATGACTTTTCTCTCTGTTCAGGACACATTTTGCCTCTCTGACTCTGCGTTCATTCATGGGAGCATCTGAATCCAGATAACTGTGCATGCAAGTTCTTTCATTGCTTTACCATGGCTGCTCCTCTTCCCCTCCCCATACTGTCTGCTCAAAAAACATTAACTTACAAAAAAAAGGTTTCCTTGGTTGTCTCAGGCAGAAATGCTAAGATGTGCGGGCATAAGGATGCTACAGGGGGTGGGGTAATAAGATTGCTAGGTTCCCTGCTAGGGATGGGCATGACCCAACCCACAAAGCAAAATTCTTCATTAATTCTTCATGCCCTGTTCATGGTTTGTGAATCAAAGTTTGTGACCATTATGAACTTCCATGAATTTTTAAAGCAGTTCATGGACAGAACATAAAGCAGGGGTTTAAAGGCATGAGTCCCTTTAAATCCCTGCTTTCTGTTTCCCAAAAAGGCCACAAAAACTTTAAAAGGACTGCACAAGACAGCCTGAAACAGCTGAACAGCAGGGAGCAAGCTGCTGCCCGTTGCTCAGCTGTTTTTTCTGTTTTTTACAAACCATGTTTAAAGGGGCTACAGTCAATTTCAACAGGGTTTGCGGGGCCATGAACCAGTTCAGTTCATGAACAAACATCCCAGTTGAGTTCCTAATTTGGCCATGACCCACTGACCTCATTCTTCCGGTTCGTGCCCATCTCTATTCCCCACATCCCAAACCCTGAGACTCATTGGCTATGGCCTGATGATATCATGGGATGGGGCCTGATTAATAATAAATAATAATAATAATCTTTCAATTTATTGATCGCTCAATCCTTGCAGAGCTGCCAGCTCTGAGCGATTTTACAGTTACTCATGTGTTGACATGGGACTAACAATGATGGGGGTAAGGAAGGACAACATATATCATTTTTAATCACACACACTTCACAGTCGACAGGGAGTTTGGTCAGCTGTAAGCATCAGACGTGTTCCGGCAGCATTCTTTAGTCGGTGTCGCTTGATGTCATCAGCATTTTTCTCAGTCGCAGTGCGCCACTGCTACCGTCTGGCCGGAATGGCCCATTGCAGGCTTTTCTTTGATGCTGCGTAGATCTCTCTCGGCTTTTGATCTTACGCACGAACCTTCTGTTTGTTGGATAACACTTCCCCACCAGGGGGTTAAGTGTGCCCACCCTCTCTAAGGAGTGGTACCCATTTTATCTGCTCGCGAAGCTTTCGAACTGCTGGGTGGACGGCGAGCTGGGGACACGGCTGGTAGCTCACACCAGTGCGGGGCTCGAACTGACAGCAGTCCTGTTCAGCTCAGATGTTTAACCAGAGGATAAATCCCTGCACCTCATATGACATCTGAAAGTGTGTATAGTCAGTATAATGCAATTTTGACCTTATGCACTTTTTACTATGGTATCTCTGTGTGTGTGTATTGTGTGTGTGCAGTAGTTACCACATATGGGCATGCATGCACAGAAGTCTTAGAAAAAGCAATGAAAAATGGGACAAGTTGACAGGCCTGTGATTACAATCTGATGCCCAGAGAAAGTGTACACAAACCTGAGATTTCAACCTGATGCTCTCAAAACGAGCTCCTCAAACCTGCCACCCTGAGAACCAGCCCCCAAAACTGAGTCTCAGGCCCCAAAGTCTGGGACCTCAGAAACCCTCCTCTTAGAGGGGAATGAGGCTATCACAAGCCAACTTGAAACAGAAATAAAAACCCGAAGTAAATCAAATATGTTTAATTTAGCTCTAAGAATCACCAGAAATTCTACAGGTTTACCATAGAGTTTCCACTGATTCTTAGAGTCACCCTTCACCACTTCCACATTTTTACCAGAAACGATGGTGTCATGCCCATGTCCTCACCCCCAACACTTTTGTTGGTGCCAGGTTTGGCCTGCTCAAACCTAGGTGAATAGGATTGCTTTATAATTTCATTATATCTGGAGCAACGTTGGCACTGAAAAGAATTCAAGCCACAAGTTGGGGGGAGTTTCGAAATGCTTTCCTAACTCCATAATGGGATGCGTTATGCATGAATAATATGTACAGTACCTTGTAGGAACACACCTGGGGTGTAGCATATGTGGACCAATGGGAGGAGCTAAAACTGAGGGAAGTCAGAGGGGCTTGTTGATTTCATTAAAGGCCTGCTTAGATTTTCTTTACAGTTTGGTGTAGTGGTTAAGTACACAGACTCTAATCTGGGAGAGCCGGGTTTGATTCCCCAGTCCCCACTCTTCCCACTTGCACCTGCTGGATGACCTTGGGCAAGCTGTAGTTCTAGCACAGCTTTTCTTGAAAAAGAGCAGTTTCTGTCAGAGCTCTCTCAGCCCCACCTACCTCACAGGGTGTCTGTTGTGGGGAGGGGAAGGGAAAGGAGTATGTAAGCCGCTCTGAGATTCCTTTGGGTAGTGAAGGGTGGGGTATAAACCCCATCTCTTCTTCTTCTCTTCTCAAATGTGACCAACTGCCCTTGGAGCCATCAATCTGACCCACAAGGAAGAGAAATCTGAAACTAGTTTAAAGGTTAAGGATGTGAATTGACCAGGGAAAAAAATCCCTGTCCCTTTAATAAAGGTTTAATATGCAGAAATCCACAATTGAAGCTTTTCATGGCATGAAGTGAAGCTAAATAACATTGCCTGGTTATTGCTGCAGATGAAACTGATATTAAAGGGACAGCTATAGGGATCAGTTTTAAAATTGGCAAACCTATTAAAGGTCTAGAAACTAACTGGTGATTAGGGATGTTCTTTTAAGACTGGTGTAATACATTCCTTGTTAATTGCTGGAACCCTCCATTCTGAGACTGTTAAAGTTTTTAGACTGTCTTCAATAATATCTGTAAAGAGATTATGTGAGAATAATCAAATGGATAATTTATTCAGACATATCTGGCCATGGCCAGGTAAGCTCCACCCTCTAAAATTCTTTGACTAGGTTATCTTGATGCTTAGCAATTTTAGGTCAGCAAGATATATGAAAATTAGAGCTCTCCTCTCATTGATAATATGGTAATATGTATATGGAAATATATTCTGTTTTGTGTTTTAATTCCTTTCTGGGACAGATATATAGCCTTTGCATGGTAGCATAGAAAGGGGAAAATCTTCAGTAGTGAGACTGATTTACTCTCCATGTCCTTCCCTCCTTTCTCTGTCCTTTGCTCTCAGGAAGGATTGTCTTACCATTTGATAGGATGGCAACACATGGCATGCATTCCCAGAATCACACAGTAGCACATAAAGAGTTTGCATCATTGTGTTTCTATTTTCTGAATTTTACATGCAGGGGAAGGATGTTTGTGAAGCAAAATGTCACTGCAGAGCAGGGGAGCAACACTTTTAATTTGCATTAATTAGGCAGGGAGAGATGGATTATTGATCATGCATATGTCCCCAGCAGTAATTTAACTTTATTTATTACAATATTGCCAACTTCAACTATTCAAAATTCATCTGTGAGTTCACCTCCCCCTATTCTCCCCCAAATCAGGGGAATGGATCAGTAAATTCAGTGTGTGTGTTGGGAGGAATGGGAATAGAACCACAAGGAGAAATATTTAGATGAACTATCTGAAAAAATACTTTCCTGGTCAGGCAACCTATTCAGCAATGAAGGATGATTAAAGGAAAAATTAGACAGGCATTTCTTGCAGAAGCTTCAGTATAAGATAGCCTATTTTAATACAAGGTAGCTTTACCACATAATCTAAAAAATCCCAACCAATCTAATAGCATTTCACTAGTGATGTCACAAACACCTGTTTAATCTGGAATGGGTGACTTGTTAAATGTTAACATATCAGAAAAAGTAGAAGTGATCCATTTAAAACCGGATATATTCTAGTCAACATAATTTATCAAAATTTTGATTTATATGCACAGGCAACACAAAACACAATACAGTGTTATTTTTGAAAACGATCTGTGATTATGTTAAGCCTGCTTAAACCACTATGACGTAGCAGTTAGAGTGCAGAAGTAGGACCTGGGTAGTTCTAGGTTCAGTTCCCTGCTCTGCCATGAAATGCACAGATGACTTTGGGCCAGTCACTCACTCCTAACTTAACCTGACTCACAGGATTGTTCTGAGGATAAAATGAAAGTGTGAAGAACTATGTACATCACACTATGCTCCTTGGAGGAACAGCAAGTTGAAAATGTCGTAGTAACTGCATGCACACATCCCAGTTTCCTGAAAAAAATAGTCCAAAGAAGAACTGTTTCTGTTCTGCCATGCGATGGGGACTAAAATGTTGTACCCGAGAACTTAAAAAAGAAATCACAGACATTTCCACTTTTCCAAATGGAAGATAGAGCCATTAACTTGCCATTAGCTTCCCTATTCCACATAATTCTCACACCAAGTGCACATGTTCTTTGAAAGATAACACATCAGTGTTCAGCCCCACCACCTAGGAGTAGCTTTTTATCTTCTTTGTCTCTTCTTACTTCTAGTTGTATCTCTGGCTATCATTACCAATTCCTTTCATAATTGCAGAGTAGCCCATCCTATACACTAATCTGGTTCCCATGTAAGATCTACCTTCAGCAGAATGCTTTTGAAGGAGGTTATATGAAGGAACAACATTACAAATGTGACAATGGTAGAAAGGCCTACAGTCTCCAGCAGTCAGCAACCCTGTCTTCATGTCTAAAATTACCTCCCACTAGCTTTTACTTTGATATTCCTGTTTACATTCACTCAAGGATCCATTTAGACAATCACAAAGCCAGGAAGTAAATTATATTTCATTTCAGGCAGATGAGCATCATTACCCAATAGGACCATGGAGAAGAAAGATGTGACTTTTACCTGGCTCTCTGTGGAATCTTAATGAACCAATAAAGACTTCTTTTTTGCTCTCCCAGTGGAACAAACTTCTCCTTTACTCTCCTAATGGAACAAGTTCAAACAGGCCTAAATCCCAAAATATGAAATGCCAGGACTGGAGCACTCCAGCCTGAAAATCCAGTGTACTCAGCACTACCTTGGGAGTTCTGCAGATATACACCAGAATCATTCAAGATGTGATTTCGAAATGAAAACCTCTCTCTCTATGTGTGTGTACTGTGTATGTGAGACAGAGAGGGAGCAAACACCGAAACGAGACCCCAAGAGAAAGTGTTTAAACCCATAATGACCCACAATATATCCTCCATAACTATGTCTAGATCCTTCTACAAACCCAAACCAGGCCCCTTTGTTACAGAAAGACAACAGAGAAAGAGCAAGAATGCTAGAGGACATTGGTGGGAGACAGAATGGTAAAATTGCATTTTATGTATCCCATTGAAGGGATTCACACACAGGAAAGGGACAGCTGCTCTATGGTGTATCTGAATAGGAGTCTGCCAACATAAATCTAGGGGTGTGCGTTCCGATCTACCCAAGCTGAAAATATACCCGGGAAATACCTTAGTGGTATTTTCCGGGTATATTTTGACATCCCAAAGGTATCCGAGATTTTTCAGGATAACCAAAAAAAATCCTGGATATATTTGGGAACTACCAGGTAGATGTGAAAAACAGTGGAGAGGTGGGAGCTGTTCGTCAGGTTTCTAAAGTTTAAAGGGACTGCAGAAGACAGCCTGGTAATTCAGCCCTGTTTACATGAGGCTGCATGAGAAGCCAGCCTGGGGATCAGCTGTGCTGGTGGGGAGCGATTTGCTCCGCACAGGCACAGCTATGGGGTGGCTTCTCATGTGGCCCTGTTTAAATGGGGTTGCAGGAGAAGCTAGCCCAAGGATCAGCTGTGTCAGCTGGGAGCAGTCTGATACGCACAGGCATAGATTCAAGCTGTTTTTTTGTGTGGCCCTGTTTAAATGGGGCTGCACTAAGCCAGCCCGAGGATCAGCTGTGCTGGTGGGAAGAGTGATTAACACTTGGAATTCACTGCCACAGGAAGTGGTGGGTGCTACAAGCATGGACGGCTTCAAAAGGGAATTAGATAAGCATATGGAGCAGAGGTCCATCAGTGGCTATTAGCCACAAGGTATAGCTAGGGGCTCTGGGGCAAGTGATTCTGTCTTCTTGGTGCCTGGGGGGGGGGTCAACAGTGGGAGGGCTTCTAATGTCCTGGCCCCACTGCTGGACCTCCTGATGGCACTGGTATTTCTGGCCACTGTGTGACACAGAGTGTTGGACTGGATGGGCCTTTGGCCTGATCCAACATTGGCGTCTCTTATGTTCTTATGTTCTTATGATACTTGCACCCCCTACATAAATCTAGGTTTAAAAGAGCCATATATTTTCAACAATTTCTTCTCCAGTGTCTTTTTATTTACTTTTCAGCTGCTGCTAATCATTTGAAAATCCATGACTAAAATTACTTCTGAGACCTTTTCCAGCCCTTTGCAAGAAGATGGAGACTGCTCCATTCAAGACTGTTCCTACTATAGGCAAGTTGCCTTTCTTACATCCAACACATTTCAGGTTTTACTGTTCTTTAGCAGAAATTTCTGTACACTGTACTGGAGAAGATGGAGTCTCACACCTAATTGCCTTCTGATAAAGTTGTCGGAAAGCCTACGCCACAATAAATCTGTTAGACTGTGAGACACTCCTTACTGTTTCACTGCAACAGACTAACATGGTGAGGGCTCTGGAATATGAAACTGACATGGCATTTGTCAATGGATTTACAGCCCTACCTACAAATCTGCCTCTGTTTTATTTAAGGGGCAAGAGTTAGCTCTCTAAACATTGAACAGGAAATTAAATAATTTATTGCTGCCCTCTTATGTTATAAACAACCCCAAACCTTTGGATTTGACATCTCAATGTCAGATACTAGATAGTGGACTTGATAGACAATTAGTCTTGATACACAATTAGCCTGTGTACCTCCAGCATGTATTCAGCCCTTCTAACCACAATATCACAGCTACTTCACATGGAGGGGAGAGAAGCTCTTTTGATGGTATACTAATTCATTGGAGCCCTTTAAATGTTAAGCCAGTTTAACAATGCTCCCTGCCTAACATCTCTGATAGTCTTGCAAAAGCACTTACAGGAGAGACCACGTGATCTGACCCAGCTCCTTCTTCAGCTTGCTTCCTTGTTCAAGGTCGAATCCACATGTGTGTTTCTTTCCGGTTTCCTGACATTTTCATTCCTGTCCTCGAACAAACTGTCTACATTTGCATCTGGTTTCATGCTGGCAGTGCGCCAGTATAAAAATTAGTGTCTGCATATGCTTCCCGCCCTCTGGTAGTGACTACATTGTCATAGCCGCTCCACACTGGTTTAAATGAATGCTGTTCTTTGCTGCTCTAACCCCTCCTTTCTGGTTTCGTTGCACTGTCAACCTAATGTAGACATTTTTGAGCCATTGCTTCACTAATTCTTTTTTAAAAAAACATTTTATTAGGATATAATAAACATAATCAAATATAGGTCATAACTTTTATACTAATACATCATACCCTCCTCCCTTTCCCTGCCCCGCGCAGCTTCCCACAGTGCTCCAACCTCCTGCTCAATTCTTAGGTCTTCTTGATCACCTCCTTTTCTTTTTCATTACACATATCTATAGGTAACTTATCACTAATTCTTAAATAATTCCAATAGGTGGTGCACAAAAAACTAGGCGGTAACTTGTGGTTTGATTCCAATAGTACTCTTTTCTCTTTTTACTAGCTAGCCCCCAAAATAATTTTTAAAATTTTTATCTTGTTTTGAAGCTTTTATTTCTTGACCCCTTTTACATTTTAAGTTCACGGGGGGGGGATTTACTTCGAGCTGTAGGAAGCACACTCAGCAGTAAAACACAAGACCTTGTGTTTAGCGTAGTGGGTAAATTCCTGCCCTGTAAATCAGGGCATTGTTGGTTAGATTCCTGCATGGCTGCTTTTACTCATCGCTATGTACCAGTCCTCAAAATTTTTTATTTGAAATTTATCTGTTTATTAAATTTATAATCACTGAATATGACTGGGCAATGCACAGTCAGCAGCTTTTTCGAGTAAGAGCTTGCATTTGGCTCAAAAAGTTGCAATTCCTGCCTTGTAGTCATGGCGTTTCTCATTTTTAAGTTCACAGGGTTAAGAATGATAGACCCTAGAAGTAACAGAAGTGTTCTGGGAATGGAATGACAGGCTCCGGAGTGGAATGACAGCCCCTGGGGGTAGCAGGAGTGTTCTGGAACTGAAATGACAGGCCCCAGAGTGGAATGGCAGACTCTGGCGGTAGCAGGAGTGTTCTTTGACTAGAATGAGAGATCACGGAGTGGAATGACAGCCCCTGGGGATTACTGGAGTGTTCTGGGACTAGAATAACAGGCCCCAGAGTGAAATGACAGCCCCTCGGGGTAGCAGTTGTTTTCTGGGAGTGGAATGACAGGTCCAATGATGGAATGACATCCTCTTGGAGTAAGAGGAGTGTCCTGGAACTGGAATGCCAGGCCTATCATTACAGTCCCAGGACACATCCCCTACCCCCTGGGCTGTCATTCCACTCTGGAGCCGGTTATTTCAGTCCCAGAATACTCCTGCTAACTCCAGGGGCTACCATTTCACTGTGGGGCCTCTCATTCAAGTCCCAGAACACTCCAGTAACCCCCAGGGGCCATCTAGTGATGAACAATAGATTGTGATTAGATAACTGAAAAAAGACAAAGTGGACAGCTCCCCTAATCCTAACTTGAAAGCAGAAGCACAGCAGTTCTAAACCACATGGGATAACAGCGGCACCAAGCTGATTCTAAAATGCATGTGTAGATTCGGCCTTAAAGGGCTCTCCACCTGATTGGCAGGCCATGTGCTCCTGCATTTCAGCTATTCAGTGTTGAGCCAGCTCATCCTTTTTAATTCTGCCACGGCATGGATCTTCCCTGTTTTTGGCTCCTGATTGCTTCCAGCTGACCTGCAGCCTTCCTTTTCATGGGTGCTCAATTGCAGCAGTTCCCGACAGCAGGATTCAGCATCTGGGGTATCTGCATTGGCAGGACCCAGTAGTACTGGGGGTTCTTAAAAAGGGCAGGGGAGAGTGCTCAGCATTGCCAGAATTCAAGTTTGGGGCTGAGTTGGGTGACTAAGCCTCATGCTCTCTGATCCTTGGGGGGGGGGGAGCATCAGGATAAGGTTACTGTGACTTTACTGTTAAGCATCGCCAGCCTTCTTTAGCATATGCATAGGTCAATTGCAATTTAGCTGTGGCACTAGTGCTTTTTCAATAAATAAACAAATAACACAAATAAACATGGGGGAAATAATTAGATAGTACTATATAGCTTAAGTACAGGTGTTAATTACAGAATCATTTGATATTCTGGTAACTGATGTTTTGATTGTTGTTTGGGGCACAGTTAATACTTTACTGATTTCACAGTTAAGTAGCAGTGGTATTTTGTAACAGATACAATGGTAATGTGGTGGGTTATCACACAGGCTTCTACGATAGGATCTGTGTTTATTTTGTTGTTTACTTATACGTAGTACAGTGATAGAAGGACAGGGTCTTTCTGTTGTGTGATCTCTCTTAAGCCTCATTGAGTTCATTATTGTTTGGCCATGCCTCCTAAGAGGTCTGCTAATGCTGGAAAGGCCAAGGCTGGATCCCAGCCCATCAGAGTCAAATGTGACAAGGTAAAGGTAAAGGTCCCCTTGCTCGAAAGCCAGTCGAATCCAACTCTAAGGTTGCAGTGCTCATCTCCATTTCAAAGCCGAAGAGCCAGCGCTGTCTGAAGACATTTCTGTGGTCATGTGGCCGGCATGACTAAACACCAAGGCACACGGAACGCTGTTACCTTCCCACTGAAGTGGTACCTATTTATCTACTTGCTATTTCTTGCTTTTGAACTGCTAGGTTGGCTGGAGCTGGAACTAGAGACGGGAGCTCATGCCATCGTGCGGCACACTCAGGTCTCGAACTGCTGAACTACCGACCTTCCACAGCCAGGAGTTCAGCGTGTTAACCACTTGAGCCACCGCAGCTCCAAAATGTGGCAAAGCCACTGCTAAAAAAGCACAGGGCTCCTTGGCTCAGCCACATGGCAGTAGTCACACCCCCAGGAACACAGGCATCACCTCTAAAAAGGCTAAGCCACAGGTCATTGATAGGGCACTCCCAGCACAACCTGTGTCAACCTCTACCCTACCTGTCCCTAATGATAATACTGCTATTTTGCAGGGCATATCCCAAACCTTGCTACAATTAACAGAGTGGATGGACCACTTAGAGTCCTATGCAACCTTCTGCTGCCCCTGCTTCCAGGGGAAAAGGAGGCCTCATTCTCCAGCAGAGGCCCGGGTATCCAGTGCCACAAGGATACCGCAGAGAGCCCCCACCACATGGAATAAAGGAGGGCCAATCAGAGGAAGTCTCAGAAGTCCACGCGAACCCGCAATGTGTCCTGCAGCAGTGTTTCATCAGGTGAGTCATCCTCAGATGAGGACTCAGCACATTTAGATGGGAATTATTGGAAGGCAGGGGCATACATCCCAGGGCTTCCATCTTGGGTGTGCAGCTGCAGGGTGGGAGAGTGCTCAGTCTGGGCAACATGTGGGAACCCAAGCATCATCATGAGGCCAGGGTTCTCCCTCACTATAGAGATTTTGAGGAACCCCCGGTATCCATTTTTGCTAAAAACTTTGTGAACATGTTCTTGTTAGATACTTTGTAGACCAGGGGATTCCATATACCATTTGAGGGCCCTGGTGCCCCTGAGAGATTGCGGTACTCTTAAGTCTGCTAGTGTGCTACCGGACATAGGCACCTGCAAGATAGCCAGAGTGCAAAGCGAGTACATTAGCTGGCCCATTTGCTGCACCCCCACTTCCTAACCTCCAGGTTTGACTTCTGGGAGTTGTGCCAAAAAAGTACCTGGGCAAATTCTGCTTAATTAATCACCTGTCCTATCCAAAAGGGGCTTCTTTAAATGATGCCACTGCACCTGAGTTGTGCTCCATGCATTATGCCTCCTTTGATCAAGTGGTTGACTTAATTAGGTCCCGTGGCCCTGGTGTAGTCTTGGACAAGAGCGATATCCAGTCCGCCTTCTGCCCGCTAAGAAATGTCTCCTCTCCAGTGAAGCAAAGATCCATTGCAAACTCTGAGTAATGAAGTATTTTTGACTGTTTTTACCAACATATCTGGTAGCAGTGATGGTTTGATTTTAAAATGCTCACTGGACGGAGAGAGAGCAAAACTGAGTTAGCAGCGAGAGGCTTATTTTAAAGCGGACCATTTTTTTTCTACAAGTTTTTCTTTTGCTCTCTGCCAAGCAAAACTGCAACTCAGAAAGGGTACCTTTAATTCTCGCTGATTAGAGAACTCCCTAAGCTAGTCTGTATTTTGCTAACAAGCAGCTGAGAAATCCTTTTGAAGTTTTTTTTTCTCTTTGTGTGATTTGGAGCTCCAATGGAAGAGAGAGAAACTGCAGCTGACCAGGAGAAGCTGAGCCAGTGTTTCAATTCTCCCGCTCCCAGCTGAGTGCTCTGAGGAAGGAATTAACCCCGCAAGTCCCTGCTGAGTGTCTGCTATAGCTTGCCAGAAGGGGTGATGATCCTGTAACGTCTTCTACAACTCAAGCTTCAACTTCTGTGAGTACATTCCAAACTCCGGGGGAACTAGCTCCATTAAGATTAACCCCACAGAATTTCAATTGGTTGGAAGGCTTCCTCAAAGTTAAACTTTAGACATGTCTGTTACTGGGGGCTGTTATCGGGTGGCAAATGGGTCACCTGATGTTGGATGCGTCCCTGTGCTGTGCCAGTGCTCCTTTGACTGTAATCAATAAAGCTGTGGCTGTATATGTTATCCAAATATTGGTTTCTGTGGTTTTCTTCCATCACATCACCTCCTATCCTACCTAGGCCCTGTTCAAACGGAGCATTTGCCACACTAAAGATACGGATGATAGGTGGATTTTCTGGGCGCAATCACACCGCAACATCTGGGAAGCGTAGTGCTCCCGTGGCTAACCCGTGGCTTCCTGCCAAAGATGCGGAGTAAAAAACTAGTACTTACGATGTACTGGTTTCTGGAAAACGTGGGGCAAGGCCGGGCGTCTGATCATGTTTCCACTGGAATCCCGTGGCATCCAGCGCCCGCCCATGTCCCCTTGCAAACCAATTTTTTTTTAAAGTCCCCACAGGATGCACACAAACAATCATGCACATGCGCAAACTTCAGTGAGACAAACAAAAAATCCCGTTTGCCACAGAAGCAGCGCGGCGCAATTGCCAGTGTGAACGTGCCATGCTGCTTCTTTGCCACACTGCAGACTAGCCATCTGATCGACACCTAATGCCTAACCACGGGACCTCGACAGGACGTCTGATCGGGCTGCAGCTCGTTACTTTGTTCCGGGGCAAACAGCCACGCTTCCCCCCCGCATTTTCCGGCCCGTTTGACTGGGGCCCTAGACCTGCAAATGCAGGATGGAATGTCAGATCCACAGTCAGTCATGTGGGAACCATACCAGGCTAACTGGCTACCAAGATCCAGGTGGTGGGTTGGCTCAGACAAAAAACAAAACAATTCCCTCTCATGAGGAGACACAGGGGCTCTTTTTAGTCCTGAGATGTGAGATGCTGTAGTATGGAAGGAGAAACTCTCTGATTCCTTGTAATTCAGAATTGAATATTCAGAGGAAATGCTTGCTTGTAATTGAACCAATAAAGAAGAAGAAAGCAGAATACTTACTTAGCTAGATGAGCCACAGGAAGTCCCATAGAGGTGGCCAGAGAGACATAAGTCCTCCCTCCATTGCTAATTTGGAACACTGATACATATCCAAAAGACTAATGCCAACTAATACTGTTTCTTATCCCCTGGCACTGTCTGTTTCATGAAGAGAGAGAGAGAATGCACTTGGCTTCAGTTGGCAATATAGTTAGACTCACTTGCTGTAGCAGTACAGAAACCCAGTTACTGCTGTGGTCTTCTCTGCCCTTGCTTCAAATGTGTTTGCTGGGTGTTTGATACACTCCACTGCCCAGCAGTGAACAGAGGAACAAACATGATAGCTTGCAGCAATGCATAGCGTGAGAGGGATTATGTGTGTTTCAGTCAAGGCTGATTCACATTGCCACTTTGGGAGCTTAGTTTTCAATCAGTAAAACCATCCCCCCCCACCCCAACTCCTACACAGAACTGAAAGTGTGCATGGCAAACTGCTCATGTGCATCGGCTTACCATAAGAATAAATCCCCTAACATGACCACTGTGACCTGTTTGTAGAAGTAAATCAGTTGAAACAAACCATCCACTGTGACTCAGTAAGAGCTGCCTTCAGTGCCAGGGTAACATTGTGAAATACTCCCCTTTGTGAAAGGTGTTGATACTGCACTGAACAGCAGCCAAAACACCCCTTTCCTAAGCACTTTTCTTCTAGTACCACAATTTTTGGAGCAAATTGCAAATGAAATTGTTGCCAGTGTGATGATGTCATGACACTTTATAACCAATCAGATCTCTCTTTGTGATTGCTCCAAGCCAACGGTCACTTTGGCTTGGTTCCGACATTACAAAAAAACCACCCCATGGTTTATTCTAACTATGATTGGTTTGTGAAACCAGAATTCCACTGGCAGACAATCACTGCAATCCTGGTTTGCCTCCACAAATACTGATTTCATTGCCTTTGCTCTGCAGTCTAGGAGGGCATTGCCAGAGAACAAACCAGGATTAAGCCAGGATGTTTCCATCCAGACATCATGTGAAAACTATGATTCACTGGGGTTAATAAACCAACTTCAGAACTTGGTTTGGTGTTCCCTAACCAAACTGTACATAGTTGGAGTGGCCTACATGCTGACATCACATAGCCATAGTTAACTATGCCGTGGTTTTGTGTTTCAGTTGTACTGAGACTTAGACTTCATTGTCAACAAGACAAATATACTACTACCAAAGGAATTTCAGTAGAACATGCTACAAACCCTGGTATAGACTGGAGTTCTCCTAATTTTCAGGAACAGCAAAAGGTTCAGTATCGGTTGACAGATGGGTTTTGCATATGATCAGGGGTCATTTCGTAGAAAAAGAGCTAGGGGTACTCATTAGCATAACTCATTAGCATATACCACACCCCCTGACATCAGGGGCCCGGCGGTGGACCTGCAAGGCTGGCGGGAGTGCGAGGAAGCCCCG
Source organism: Gekko japonicus (assembly GCF_001447785.1). Taxonomy (NCBI): domain Eukaryota; kingdom Metazoa; phylum Chordata; class Lepidosauria; order Squamata; family Gekkonidae; genus Gekko; species Gekko japonicus. Next base: position 312,391 of record NW_015170913.1, on the reverse strand, counting down.
CCAAGGCCCTCCCTGGCCCAGGCAGGCAGGGGTGGGGAGAGGTGGGGAGGAAGCAACTTACCCTCCCTCTTCTCCTGCCTCCTCCTGGCTGAATGAGGGCTGGAAGCGGGGCGGCTGAAGCAGGGGGCGGGGCTTCGTCATGTGCCCCGCCCCCCTGCACCTCACCCGGGGGAACTGCGTTCCCCCGCGTTCCCCCCCGAAATGACCTCTGCATATGATTAATTAGAGGAATGGCTCTTTCTTAAATATATGGACATATTCCTATTCCCCACAGTTCTGAGTGGGCAAACCAGCTGCCAATAGTCCCCAGGAAGCTATCTCCTCCTCATTCAGACTGGTAATAGGCTGCAAAGGCAGGAGGGCACAGTCTTTCCATTCTGATTGCTCACTTGGCTTCTGCGATCTGCAAATGAGTGTGAGCAGGCTTTTGAAAGGCCTTTTACTTCCCTCCCAAGTGGCTGTTTGCTTTGTCCAGTTACTGAAATCAGTATTGCTGGGTTATCAGCTTAAAGTTTTCATTTAGGGTTGCCAGCTCTGGATTGGGAAATACCTGGAGATTTGGGGGGTGGAGCCTGGAGAGGGTGGGGGTTTGAGGGGGAGAGGGACCTCAGTAGGTATAATGCCATGGAGTCCACCCTCCAAAGCAGCCATTTTCTCCCGGGGAACTGATCTCTGTACTCTGGAAATGAGTTGTAAAAGTGAGAGATCTCTAGGCCTCACTTGAAGGTTAGTAAGCATGTCTTCATTCCAGAGATAAGAATTCTGGGATACTGTTCAAAATGCTTGGGGGGGGGGAGGAAGGAAGACATCAGCCATAGCCTCTTCCTGATTCTCATCCTCTTTTTCCACAGTAGCGATATAGACCATTCTGCCCCAGAAAAATGCCCAAAAGCAACATGGCTTCCATGTTTTTAGTGGTTTCATTCCCTCACCTCAGGCAGCAATAGGCTTGCCAAGTCCCCCCGGGGGGTGGGGAAACCCCCGCCGAGAGACCCGTTACCCGCTGCCAGCGGATTGGGCCCCGGGGGGAACCCCACCCCCAAAGCACGCGATGTGCCCGGCATCAGCACGTCACCCGGAAGTGACGCAGTCACGTCAGGCGTGTTGGGGGCAGGGCCGCGGTCATCCGAGGGAAAACTCTATGGTGGCGTGTTGGGGGCGGGGCCACGGTCATCCGAGGGAAAACCCTCTGCATGCCCGACGTGGTTGCGTCACTTCTGGGTGACATAATTGTGCGCATGAACTCCCGGAGCAGCGCTGGACTCCCCCGCTATACCTATGGTAAGGACTTGGCAACCGTAGGCAGCAAGGATTAGGGTGGTACCAAATGTTTTCATGCAAATATTTGCATGCAAAAAATAGTGCTTTCAGGTGGTCCCTACTCACCTCTATTGCTAGTGTTTACAGCCTGTTCACTCCTTAAGCAGCTGCTGCTCTGGACCACTGAAAAACAAAACCAAGTTTCTGGATGCTGAGAAGTGATCTCTGCCAGTTTGGTTTAATGTAGCCACCATGGTGATGTCCCCATGCCCTGTGGCTGATCAGATTTTTCTATATATGATGTCACTAAGTGAGTTCAAAAAGCATTGCCCTGCTTCTGAATAGGTATGGGAGGAGAATGTGTGGCAGAATGGAGAATGCTTGTCAGAACAAGGATGGTCAGGCTTTTTGCAAATACTTTTACCCCTTCCAATGGCACCTCCCCTCCAATGGTAGCAGGGAGACCTTTTTGCAGTAGATTAAAGTGTTCACTCACATACACACGCCTTTGTTTGGGCTGATCCTTAGCAGTGACTCCTGGCACATCTGCTGTCCTCGATACATAATCTGATAAAAAGTAGACTCTGCTTTCTTTGTTCTCATCTCAGATTTCTTGCCCAAAAGGGCAACTCACCTTTCCGCAGCAGCACTGCCAGAAGAGGGAAGCAGCCCACCATTCCTCTGTTATACTGTTCAGTGATTGATGTGAGGCATCCAGAACTGTGAAATGATATGATCTCTTTTTTCTCCAATATAACTTAGTTTGGTGTGTCTTCTGGAGGCAGTTCCATAGCCAGCTATCAATACTGAAATACTGGTCTAAGTAATGGGGTGATGCCTGATTCCTAAGGGCAAAACTATATGTTACAGTTTCCCTCAGGTTGTGTCTGGGCTCCCTGACCTTAATCAATCTAGTTTGTTGCAGAGAACTTGGAGTTGATGTGTGTCTCTGGTTGCCAGCTCCAGGTTGGACAATACCTGGAGATTTTGGGAGTGGAGCCTCAGGTAGACAGGGTTTGGGGAAGGGGGGGGCTTCAATGGGGCATAATGTCATAGAATCTACCTTCCAAAGGAGCTAATTTCTCCAGGGGAACTGATCTTTGTCACATGGAAATCAGTTGTAATCCCTGGAGATCTCCAGCCACCACCTGTAGGCTGGCAACCCTACACATTTCTGATTGACTGGAAGCTGAATCTGGGAACCAGACACAACCCTTGGTAAACCATAATGCATAGTTTGACTCCTTATAAGGTGATGTCATCCTGCCTTCTTGAGCGACATAGCAGCATTTTTTGCTTTCCCCTACCTCTGGCCACCAAATGAGAAGGGAGCACTCACTGGAGAAGACCCTGATGCTGGGAAAGATTGAAGGTCAAAGAAGACGGGGACGGCAAAGGATGAGATGGTTAGACAGTGTCATAGATGCAACGAACATGAAGTTGAGCAAACTTCAGAGGACGGCGGAAGACCGGAAGGCCTGGTGGGATCTGGTCCATGGGGTCGCGAAGAGTCGGACTCGACTGTGCGACTGAACAACAAAAAACCTCTGCCTCTGTTCACATTACCATCCCTTCCTCCTGTGTCCAGTTCTCCTCTTCCTTGTGAATGCTGGAAGAGATTATGAGAGGTGAGATTCATCCATCTGACTCTGGAAAGTGAATACACAATTCTTATGCTTTTTCCTTCCTCCATTTGTAATTGTGGTCAGCAAGCGACTCTTCCAGAATTTGAAACGACAAGGCTTTTTGCTGTGTGAGTACTGCAGAGAACAAAGATACCCCTTTTGGCTACTTATCAGGAAAGTTCTGCGATGAAGATGAATGAAATGGATGTGCTGAAGGGCTAATGGTTACCAGCAGCAGAAGGGAGCTGTGCGTCAGTTGCCCAGAATCCATTTCCTCAGCCTGAAGCTATGAAACCAAACCATGATCTACAGGTGAACTGTAGTGTGGAGGGGAAAGGACTGAACATCCCTAGCAACTCTTTACCCCTCAGTATTGAAAATCACTCACCGTAAAGTTAATATCACAGCCAGCTGAGATGAGGAAATTGAGTGAGAGCAACCAAATTGGAATGTCTTGGAGGGAGGGAGAAGAAAATGAGCACTGATGAATTCCACATAACATCTTACAAAGTGCATGGTGCTTGCCCCAACTAATCAAGCACCCTCGCCTTTATTAGCAGCAGTAGCAGTCTGTTTCTCTGGTCTCTTGGCTGATGATCATCAGGAACGACTGCACATATAGCTGAATTGTGCATGGCTGCCTGTGCCACATCCAGCATGTTGAATGGAAAACTTGCTCCCTGAGATCTAAGGGGGAAGCAACAGAGGTAGCTGCCTAGGGTACATGTTTATTAAAGGTTTATGAATCCCCATAAATGTATTTCCTGCATCAAAGAGCTTGAAAAGGCTTGAAAGGGAGCACTGGGATGAGACTTCTTTGTTCAGAACATCTTTGTGACATGGAACAAGAGGCTACCTTTTATTTCAGACAGTTTCAGAGGGTAACTGTGTTGGTATGCAGCAGAACAGTCAAATTTGAGTCCAGTAGCACCTTAGAGACCAATAAGCTTTTAAGAGTCAAGTGTATGTGGTAAAGGGAGCTTTGACTCTCGAGAGCTTATACTCTGAGAATCTTGTTGGTCTCTAAGATTCCACTGGACTCGGATTTAACTGTTTTATTTCAGACAAATTTTTAGATCTGTCTAGGGCAGCGGTCATCAACCTTTCCAGACCCAGGACCCACCAAGATTCATGAAGCTGCAATCACATGATAGGAAGTCACGTGACATCAGAGTCATGTGAGAGGCACAGGGGGAGCGAGAATCATGACCCATTTGGTACCAAGGCAAGGACCTTGGGCAGCAGACCAAAACAGCTGGGGGCAGGAAACACAAGCCAGGCACCAGGATGTGTGTCACAGTGAGAACCAAGCCAAGTCAGAGCCATGGAGGAATCCTCCTCACCTCACAATCTGCTGCTCCTTCCAGCATGCATATGAAATATGAGGCACGATCCTTCCAAAGGGCAGCAAAAAAGCAGCTCTACAGGAGCCTATGATCTGTCAGCAGGTAGTCCATGATCCACATGAGGGTCCTAGCTTATGGGCTGAGGGCTACTAGTTTAGGGGATTGTTCAGCAACTGATTTGCCAGAGATCCATTTTGAGAAGGATGTAGGGTATGATAGGCCTTTTCCATAGCAGCTGCACTATTCCTACATCTTTTATTTTGCCTCTTAATACTAGGGGAATGGAGCCGTGATGGCTCAAGTGGTTAAGACGCTGAACTGCAGGCTGTGGAAGGTCAGTAGTTCAGGAGTTCGAGACCCGGGTGCTGCATGACGGAGTGAGCTCCCGTCTCTAGTTCCAGCTCCTGCCCAACCTAGCAGTTCAAAAGCAAGAAATTGCAAGTAGATAAATAGGTACCACTTCAGTGGGAAGGTAACAGCGTTCTGTGCGCCTTGGTGTTTAGTCATGCCGGCCACATGACCACGGAAACGTCTTTGGACAGCGCTGGCTCTCCGGCTTTGAAACGGAGATGAGCACCGCAACCCTAGAGTCGGATTCGACTGGCTTTCGAGCAAGGGAACCTTTATCTTTTTTACTAGGGGAATATCCTCAGGGACCCTGGGTGTGTAAGCTGCTGACAAACCTGTCTCTTATTTTCTTGTTAAACTACGGCCTACAGTATCTTCTTTTTAAAACATCACGAGAATGTCTGTACTTTGGTATGGTCTCGCAAATATTTTATATGAAATCTCTCTTTCACTGGTGATTGGGAACTTGAAGTTGCTAAAGCTATTCTAACATGGCTGCCTTATGTTGTAGTGATCAGTGTCTTGTAAGCCACATTTGCATATTACATAAAATAACCTTAATTTCTGTTCTTTCATGCCTGGCTGATAACTTTCCTGGGAAAATAAAGAACATCCCCAGAAACACATGCCAGGCACCAGCACAGGCCTATTGAAGACTGATGCACTACTGCTATTACCATCACAATCAACTTCATGAAGCAGAGAATTTTATCCTCTTGTACTCCTCACTGGAGGAAAAAAGGACTTGGCCCCAACAATGATTCATTTTATTGTTTTAAAACATTTCTCCTCTACATGACCTTTAAGGTAACTCACAAAACCTATAAGAAACAAAATAACAGAAACAGTAAAAAGATGAATAAAAAAGTTAACCAGAAATTCAAAACAGTTGAACACAATCAATATTAATTGAAAGGGGACAAAACAAAAGGGATTTATAGCCTGAGAGGTAACTCAGTTTACCAAAATAGCAGAAAGAAACCGTGTAATCCTAAACAAATCATAGGGTGACATATTCCTTCAAAGAAGAATCTTTTGAAGATGAACCAGCCATTTTAGAAAGTGAATTGAAAGCTACACTCAAAGTAATGGGGAGAAACAAATCACCAGGAGTAAATGGAATATCAGTAGAGCTACTTCAAGCTACAAAAACAGAGTCCATCAAAATCTTAACAAAGAATATGCCAACAGGCCATCAAGCCACCTCTCTGAAAAAGTCCTAGCCCCACTAGGTGTCGCTAGAAGACAACATGACTTCCAGGCTCACAAGCGTGCATGCGTGCACGCACACACAAATACTAACACACACACACAAAAGAATATGCCAAGAAATATGGAAAACAAAACAAGGGCCCACAGACTGGAAATGCTCCATCTACATTCCAATTCTGAAAAAGGAGATGTCAAAGACTGCAGTATCACATTAATTCCTCATGCAAGTAAAGCAATGTTCAAAATCTTACAACAAAGACTGTTACCATCTATGGAACAAGAAATGCCAGCTGTTCAAGCTGGATTCAGAAAAGGAAGAGGCATTAGAGATCACATTGCAAATTTATGTTGGCTACTGGAGCATACAAGATAATTTCAGAAGAAAATCAGCTTGTCTCTCATAGATTACAGCAAAGCTCTTGACTGTGTGGATCATGAAAAGCTATGGTTTGTGCCACAACCTATCGATCATATTACAAATTCATGTTGGTTGCTGGAGCGTAGACTTGAGCAAGGTTGTTAATGACAGGATGTTTTGGAGGTCACTAATTCATAGGGACATCATAAGTCAGAAGCGACTTGACAACACTTAACACACACAATTGTAAGCAATATTATTCCAGAAAAAGCCCATTTATTTCAATTGACTTAGACTTCAGTAATTCTGCCTAACATCGCACTATAAATGTGCTGCAAACTTTGCAGTGAACTTGATTGTCACGCAAACTCAGTTTTGACCACCACATGTTACACTTGAGTAGAGCTGAGACCAGTTCATCCCATGCTTACTGTTCACTGCCTGAATGAACACTGAGCTGAGCAGCTTTGGTAGCAATGTTTTGTCCTTTGTTTTTCCTCTTATGCAGTAGGAAAATCCATCTCATCCCAGGGTCATGATCCAGGCAGATCGAACAGAGATAAAAAGTCACCCCAGTTGCATATTTTCTTGCAGAATGCATACAGAAGTGGGTAAACAACTTTGTCCTTTAGGACATTGTCACCAGTACATTAGCAAATTATGTCCCTGAAGTACTGCCACTTACCACTTAGAGTTTTCTTCCTGTAAAGACAAGAGCACCCGGGGCATAAAATAATCCTGTGAAAATCAAATGTTTTTGATGATAAGGCTTTTTGTTGTCGTCTCAGCCTAATATAACATATTGGGATAAGAAAGGTCCCACTTTTTTTTCCAAAGGAAAACTGATCCAGGGAAGCACTGAAGTGTAAGTGGCACAAACAATAGACTTCACTAGAGAATATTTACCTTACCACAAACAGGTATGAGCTTGGGGTATCACAAATACCACAAAATATTAGCGATTAGTAATTGTAGATGTTTGGAATGGGCTCTGGGTGTTGTGAAACACAGAGCCCTCTGCCACCATAAACACAGATTTTCTTTTGGTGACTTTACTACCCTAGGTTCACTGAAATATGGCTTGGGTGGCAAATATGCCCCGGTACAATTAGTGTATTTTTTCATTCTTCTATAAGAGGGCTTTTGTTTATTTATTCATTTTATTTATTTACTTTGTCCCCAGGGGAGACCCTGAGGCCTCTCCTCCATTTTACCTTGCAACTACCCTGTGAGGTATGTTAGCCAGAAAATTTGTGTGACTGGTTAAAACTGCCAGTGCCTCAAAATGGAAAACTAACTCAGCCCCTATGCTCTCTCTCTCTCTGGTTAGACAAAGTTTGGAATATTTATATAATGGGAAAGATCACAGATCATTTATCGCAATCCGAACTCTTCCCTAGGCAGTCTGATTTCACTGAGAAATAGTTTCCTGTTCTAGATGTTATGTCATTTCAAAATATAGTTCCGGAGAAAATTAAGTCTCTTAACTTATTATTTTAATCATTCTTGGCTATAAGTCATTGAGAGGTTATTGTTCTTGATACTTTGTATTACTCTGTATAACAATGTCATGTTATATATTGACTATGATCATTTGTAAAGTAAGTTACACCTTTTTGGTATCAGTGATACTCCTGACTTGAAAATGGATATTAATTGTTAACTGTTATTCTAATATTCATATACTTTTGTAACCATTTTGAATTCAATAAACTGTTCAAAATTTTTAAGGCAGAGTGGGGATTTGAATCTGGAGTCTCCCTGATCCTAGTCTGACACTCTTACCACTACACCATACCGACTGCTTTTAAAGTACACAGACTACTCAGAGTTTATCCCTGATTGCAACAATTAGAATACTTTCATTGTAATTCTCAGTGTGGGCTCCCTTTATTATTTAATAGTTTTTTAAAGGTGCTTAAAGCCTTTTCAAAATTATATGGGATGTGGTTAAAATACAGCTCCCATGAGGACGTGTGAGAATGAATATGTGTGCATATGGATCTGGGAAATACAAGTTTTTTATAACCCTGTCTTCTCCAAGGTGGCTAACATAGCAGCAAAGGCTGCGAGGACGCAAAAGCCCCATAAGCACTCAGCAAAAATGTAAAAGCAATAAACAATTACTATGCATCATTCAAAACAATACACACAGTCAAGAACCAGAGTCCAGTAGCACTTTAAAGACTAACAAAATTTATGGCAGGGAATGAGCTTTCATGAGTCACTGCTCACTTCTTCAGATACAGCTAGAATGTGAGTCCATCTGTCCTTATAATTGGAGACTAGAGTGATTTCAGATGCTGAATGACAACAGTAGGTGAATGACAATAGCCGGTGTGATTGAATTAGTTGGGATATGCAGAGGGGTAGTAGGAGTGGAGAAATCAGCATTGGTAACGAGACAGGAAACCTAGGTCTCGATTCAGTCCAGGAGGATACATTATTTTGGGCTGTATTATCAGTTGCAATTCAACAGTCTCTCTAATCTCCCTTTGAAATGCCTTTGTAAAAAAACCCTGCTACTCTTAGGTCAGCAATTGAATGTTCTGATGTTGATGGGTCCACTGATGGTGTTGCTAAGATTTATGTGAGAACAAAGTTGGCATCTTGGTTTGTTGCAGGCCTTGGTACCAGAGTCTATGTTACTCTTAAGTAGTTAATCAGTTCAGATCATTTATTTAATGATTCAAGATCAGAATTAAAACAAATATACAATATTACCCATTGGTTACATCCAAACATGCACAGTTAAAACAAGCAAATATTAAATAAACAGACTTTTAAGATTTGTAAAATATTCTAGGATTGAGTTAGGGTTAGTTTAATTTCTTTTTTCTGCCTTATTAAAATAGCCCGAGCACAGTAGTTGATCATTGCAGGTAAGAAGTTGTTTTAGGTTAGCGGGCTATCTGTAGGCAAGAAAAGGTTGGCTGCCTAGTGCCTGTGTGAGGGAAGTGTCAATATCCAGCATGGGTTGTAGGTTTTTAATAATATGCTGAACTGGGTTGAGTCGTAAGTTGTAGGTGATCACCAGTGGTGTTCTGTTGTTATTCTCCTTGGGCTTGTCTTGTAGCAAACTGTACCTGGGTATCATTCTGGCCTTTCCAATCATCTTTCTCACCATATGAAGAGAATATTGTAGTTGCAAAAATGTTTGCTGTAGATCTTTCAAGTGAGTATCTCTGTCTGAGGGGTTGGAGCAGATGGGACTATAGCGTAGGGCTTGGCGATACACAATGGATTGTTTGATGTGGTTGGGGTGGTAGCTGGAGGCATGTAGATATGCTTGATGATCTTTCAGTTTCCAGTATAATGTGGTACTTATGTGTCCTCATGTATTTGTACTGTGGTGTCCAGGAAGTTTCTTTCTTATGTAGATTAATTCATAGTTAGATTGATGGTGGGGTGGAAGTTGTGGAAAGCCTGGTGAAAACTCTTGAGGGCTTCTTTGCAGTGGGTCCAGACAACAAAAATATCATCAATGAGTAAAAGAGAGGTGCGAATGGATAGGAGTTCAGAAAATGCTGTTCTAGATCTGCCATGAAAATGCTGGCATGCTGACTTCTGGTTTTGGCGATCTAATGGTGGACGCGTCTCTTGGGAGCTCCTGAGGATGCGATCTGTGAGCCAGTGGATGGAGAGGGGGTGCGACTGTATGCAACCCCCTGGAGCCCTTGCGATAGGTTCCTAGCTATGGGGTGCCAAGGATCACCTCTCTCCCGGCATGGTGCCAGTGGATTGAGACGTTCTGATGCCCCAACAGTCTCTTCACTGTGTTCCAGTATTGGACTTAGAGACGCACACCGGGACAAGCGAGTGGAGGTTGAGCGCTTTACATGTTTGATGGTGAGATCTACTGGATCTAAATTGAGAGTGAGTTTGGTTGAAATGAGTACCAGAGAAGTGGCTGAAAGTCCCCTCTAAAGTAAGCGAGGGGGGCGGGAACCCCCCATGGAAATAAAAATGGATTTAAAGCATGCCTTTTAAAGGGGGGCAGAACTGAAAGTAAAATGGGCTTACAAGAGAATTACAGGCGACTTGCAGACTTTAAAGACTTTTGGCAAACTTTTAAAAATATAAACAGCTTCAAAGATGTCGCTGAAGAAGACGGAGAAAGATAAGCAAATGAAACCTAAGCCTCCTTCAGGAAGTGCCAGCCCAGCGAGTGCAGTCATGCGACCAGATGTAACCATAGACTTCTCTAAGATGCTAATAGACGCTTTGCGACCCCTCCTGGAGCAAATGACGACACTCAATCAAAACTTCACTGCACAGCAACAGCGACTAGACGAGACTAAAAAAAACCCAGAGCAAACAGCTGAGAATCTTAAAGAAGTGGATGCCAACACCAAAAAGCTCAAAAAGCAAATGCAGGAGATGGAAAAGAAGAGAAACTCTGATGAAGCCCAGCTTTTACAGCTTCAAATGGAAAAGGCAAGCTTTACACTGAGATTTCAGGGAGTTCCTGAGATTAAAGGGGAGAATCTTAAAAAGACTATGAGTGATGCCCTGGGACCGGTTGCAGATTTAAAAGCAGATTTTCTTCAAGGCAAGATGGATGTGATCTATAGGTCATATTCAGAATACATAAAGAAAAATAATCTGCCCAGTGAGGTGGTGGTTAGATTTTCCAGAAGACATGTGAGGGATCAGATATTAAAAGCGACAAATGGATCTACCCTTACGATTGATGGCAAGGACATAAGAGTTCTGAAAGACATCCCTTTTGAAATAAGGAAAAAAGAAAGAAATACAGAGACCTGACTCTGTTTCTACAAAAGAATTACATCTCCTGCAAATGGATTGTACCTGAAGTCATACTCTTCAAATTTAAAGATAAGAGGGAAAAAATTGACTCTGTTATGAAAGCACATGAGTTTTTGCAACAACAACTGGATCCAACAGGGGAAGAGGACAAGAAGAGCAACAAGGGAAGTGATGATGAAACACTTACTGGAGAAGACTCAGATTCGGAATGTGGGGTGGCTGTCCCCAAACAAGGATATCAATTGAGGGAAAGAAGAGGGAAATGAGATGCCAATTTTCTCTGAAGTTTGGTTTTGCTTCTTAATATTTAATCGTTCTTTGTTTTGCTATTTACTAAGTCAGAATACCTGGACTTGAATTATTTAAGCGACTTTAATGATCACCTTCAATGTAACAAATTACTTTTTTTTAACTTAAAGCTATTTTATTGTAATTATTATATGACCACCACCTCTTGGGTTTTTAGTGGTTTATCTTTACTTTTTCCTGTAGTTTATAGTTTCCCTTTCCTTATTTTCTTGTAGTTTTGGAAAATAAAAAAAAAATGGGGGGAAAATGCTGGCATGCTGTGGAGCTATGCGGCTGCCCATGACTGTGCCATTGATTTGAAGGTGTAAGTTCTCACCAAACCTGAAGTAGTTGTGGGTGAGAACAAACATGCAGAGTTCAGTGGCAAGATCTGCTGTGGTGTTGTCAGGGATGATGTTTCTAATGGCTTGTAGTCCATCCTTATGGGGGATGTTGGTGTACAGATACTCAACATCCATGGTGGCTAGAATGCTGTTTTCTGGGAGATGGTTGATGGACTGCAGTCAAGAACCAATACAGTGAAAACACTGTCAAATCTGCAAAAGCATCTCCCCTTCCCCCTAAAGGTCCCTCTCCCAGGAAATTCTTCATACTTTTTAATGTGATAGAATTCGGGGGGGGGGGGGATTGATTGCATTTCTGCACATGCACAAGCATGGCAATTCTCCACCAAACAGGACTGAGCTGTGTGCACAGAGGCAGCCAGCTCAGTGGATGTTCAGGTACCATGTTCATGTCACTGATAGGTGTCCAGCTGTGTCCAGAATAATGTCTCCTTCTCATAAGATTAGCAAAATCTATGAACTACCAAAGGCCTGGCCAACCAGGACAGGCTTCACATGGTGCCCAGGAAATATCAAGAAAGGGTGCCAGAAAAAAAACACATGTCTGTAGTGGGAGTTCCACAGTTGAGGAACAACCACAGAAAAAGCACTTCTTTCTTTGAGCAGTGTGGTCTCACCTTCCCACTCCTTGTTCAGCTGGATCCATATTGCTGCCCCCCCATTCTCACTGTCCCCTTTTCTCTTTTCTTCTTCTTTTAGCTGCCTGTATGTGTGCAGCTCTTTACTTTGTTTTCTTGTTGATGGGCTACACTGGGGAAGGGGGGGGGAGTGGTAACGTTCCAGGGAGTTTGTTGTTTTATTTACTATCTTAAGTGGGGAAAAAATCTTAATGGAAAAAAAGAAAAGAAAAGGCTCTTTATCCAATATAATCAAAGCTCCCAACTAAAATAGAAAGCCTGCACCACAGCCTGGCCAGCTGAAACAGCAGGATTGCACAACAGTGACATGAAAGTTTTGAAGAGCTGCAGAAAGGGAATGCTAGACTGGTGGTGGTTTGGGGATGAAGAACCGTTGAGCTGCGGCTTCTGTGCTGGACTAGACACCCTGTTTTCCTTTGTGTCTACTCAGAATTGTGACTTTCTGCTTCTGAATAAAAGGGAAGGTTATTACACATCTGAGATGAAATTTTACTGCTGGAGGTGGGCATCAGGCACTGATAAAATCCATCTCACTCTAAGTTTAAACTGCTGTTTAAAAAGCTAATGCATAATTTAACCAGAGCAATTGAGTCTGGCCTCATTTATAGCAATCTAGATGCTGAGTATGTCTGTAGTGAGTATAAGGAAGCTCAGCTAGTATGGGCAGAAGCAGTTTCACCCTGGCTGCCCGATCACCACCCCAAAATTCCAGCAATTTTGAAAGACTTAGCTGTGTATCCTTCTTGATTAGACTTTCAGTCATTGTGCCACATTTCCTAAAGTGCTAACTAAACAACCTGCTTTCAGAAATGATATATTCAAGAGCATTTCTGCGACTGCTGAATATTGATGGTGTAAAAACTGGCTGGACTGTACCAAGCTGTCAAGCATCTGCCTTGACTGAGAGCTGACAACCACTTAGCATGTTTGGCCAATCAGAAAATACATTGTGCCTTTGGCAAAGAGCCCATGCTGTTCTTAAGGCCACTAGCTAAAGTTTCTTGAGTTGTGATGAACTAATTTGTCAGGGCAACAGCCCATGTAACTAACTAGTCTGCTTGTGAAACTGCCTTACGCCAAGTCAGACCATTGGTCCATATAACTCAGTATTTGTCTAAACTGACAGGCAGCAGCTCCAGGGTTCCTGGCAGAGAGAGATCTTCCCTAATACCTGCTATCTGAGATTGTTTGGCTGGAGACGCCAGGGACCAAATCTGGAATCTTCTGCATGCAAAGTCGATGCTCTACTGCTGAGCTACCACCACCCCTTCCCATCTGAGAGTAGTGCAATGTGAGAAGAATTCTTAGAGAAGATAGAATGTGCCCGGATTTGGGGGCCTGAATAAGGAATTGAGCAAACTTCAGAGGACGTTGGAAGACAGGAAGGCCTGGCGTGATCTGGTCCATGGGGTCGCGAAGAGTCTGACTCGACTGTGCGACTGAACAACAACAAATAAGGAACCAGGTCACTGTGTTACTGTAGACAATGGCCCAATCTGCATTTGCTATGTAAAGCTGTTCTGTGCTGCTGTAGCACCAGCTTCCCATTTGGCTCAGTATAAAGCTCTCCTCTGTCTGCATCAGGACGCAAGTTGTTTAGGGAGAGCACACGCGAGTGAGAGGAGCGGCCTCCCAGGGACACCGGCAGGGCACTGTACTGTGCTGCCCTGCGGGGAGGAAACGGCACCTGCAACTCCCCCCACAGAAAGTAAAAGGGAGTGACCTGGCAGAGGGGGAGTGGGGGGGGGCAGGAAAGATGGAACGAGCTGGGTAAAAAACACAAAACAGTTGTCTGCTTTTTGCTCACAGTGGTTCAATAGTGGGGAGGAGCGGTTGTACCACCTCAAAACCACATTCAGATAAGGCGGTGTGATGCCGTAGTGACCTCGGAGTCACTACTAAATGACAATAAAATGATGCAGGCAGCTGATGCTGAGATGAAAAAAATAGGAGATTGGATGGGGCTAGAAATTTTGATAGAAATTTGTGAGATGATGTGAGATCATTCGCACCACGTTGTGAAATACCAATGCGGATTGGACCAATGTGGACTTAAGTTTCAGAGCCCTCTCCAGATAAAGGGAGTGAAGGGTGTGTGTAAGCACTGAACTCTGCAACTGGCAGGCTGTACAAAGCCTTTGATTGAGTCATGCTAGGTATCAATGTATACTAGGGGTCTAACCATCAGCTTCTGCTTGTTCAGCAGAACAGCCCCTTCTGCTTACTACATTTCAAGTGCAAGTTCCTCCATCCCATTGAGGAGCCCTGAGCTGGAGAGGGTTTGAATGCAGCCATCCATTTGTTTATTTGAATTTATGTAAGTGCTTTGTACTAATGAAAACAATCTGATGCCTCTTAGCCTGGCCCAGAATAGCATGACAGGAGAAAGTGCTATACTTTTGGATCCAAGATCATAGATGCCCACAAGCCACACCCTAAAACTACCCTACTGGCACCACCATTGCTTGATAGCTCAGGTTAAAACTTCAGATTATTTCATGATTTATTGAGAATGATACCTTTTTATAGCTATGCTAGCACCCTAATTCTCTACTCGACATCACCTCCCTGGTTGCTTTTCCTGTATCCTGCTGTCCTGCAGCAGAACTCAACCAGTTCACTAACTGTTTTTTGTTAATTTATTAATTTCAGGTTTTATTTCACAGCAACATAAATTCAGCGGAGGCAATGCCCCCAATTAACCGAGGGCCGTGTTTGTGACCCAGGGGCAAACTGAGAGGAAGCATGCTTGCTGGTGGGAGCCAGCTGCGTATCAGAGGTAAGGCCCCACAGTGGCCCTGGGCCAGCCAATCCCTGCCACTGGGCTGGCCGGGTCAGGGGCGGGACTCTGGAATGGTCCTGGGACTGATCTCCCCCATGATAAATCTCCCCTGCCCCTATATGGTGGGGGCTGTTGTTGGGCTAACTTCCTCGTTCATCTCTGGCTCTTGACTCTCCTGGTCGTTGCTGGGTCACAGTGAGCTCCTCACAGCAAAGGTCCACATGCTTCCATTCCCAGCTGCCATCCAATCTCTGAACCTTCCCAGCTGCAGAGCACAACAAGCCTACTGCCTTTAATTGGATCAGCTGACAGGGTTTGGAGCTCGCCCACGTAGTGGCTGGAAGTGGCAAGGACAAACTGCTGCGGTGGGAAGCATTGACAGCTGGAAGCCTTACATCTGCAGGGGTTTGGAGATTAGCGAGGGTGCAGTGGACTGGGGCAAGTGAGGCCGCAAGGTGGCTTGGGGACATCACTGGAATGGACCTAGCACCAGCGGGCCATGAGGTACCAGATTCTTGGATGGGGAGGGGATAGGGCTCTTAAATGGCTTGCTCAATTGTGAAAAAGGCACCTAAAGTGGTGGTAAACGCCTTTTAACTGGGCTGGTTCTTGGGTTCTTGCTCAGTCACAATCCCCCAACCCCCCCCACACACACCTGTATTATTGCCTTCTCATCGCATGCACCTATAGACTGTTTCATGAAGGGCATGGGACTCCAGAAAGAGTATAGCTTGCACTCTGGGGACAGGCTGTGCTGAATCAGCCTGGGGTGTATTTGAAATATGTATACACACAGAGAGATCTTTAAAACTGGGAATAGTTAAGACAGTGGTCATATTTGTTAGTTAAATGGTGATATTCAATGGTACACAATGACTGTATTTAATTGTGATATTACTTATTTGTACTGCCCTCCCCCACCTGAGATAAATACGTGCTGTGTTTCTCCAGTGCTTAGCCAAGTGCTTAATCCCAGGCCTACTAAAAGACAAACTGCACCTAAAAAACAGGCAGCTAAAACTAAGATCAAGGCGGCTAGAAAGGGTGCCACTGCTACTAAACCACCGAGAAGTGTTCCTGCTGCTCTATCTGGCAAAGTTTATTAGTCAAGGGCAGGGCCGGCACTGCAAATGGCTGTCGTAGGCCAGCCAATCAGGCTGGGGAGGCTCAGGTACAGACTACTTCTGGCAGCCATGCAGCAACAGCCTGTGCGCAGCATTTACACAGCCCCATCCACCCCAGAGATACAGGACAGTACAGTTCTCTTCCAGGGGCTTTCTCAGGTCATTGAGTGCCTCTCTGAATGCGTAGAGTGACTTGATTCCCGCTCCACAGACCCAGAGCCCCATGCAACCACCAATACAAGGGACAGGAGAAGGCTACATCCCCCATGAGGGCCCAACATCACAAGTGGCTCCAGGGAAGCCTCCCCTCAGAGATATGCCCCAATGAAGAAGAGCCGCACCAAATATTGGAAATCCCAGAGACTGGAGCACACTCCATTGAGTGATGAAGGCACCTCAGGGGAGTCTTCCTCCAATGAGGACTCAGCACATGCATCTGGGAATGACTGGCTTTCAGGGGCCTACACCCCAAGTCTACTCGCTTGGGCTCTGAGGCACAGAAGGGAGTTCGACTTGGGGGCAGTTTGGTGGGGGGGGGGGCAAGCAGCCTCATTCAGGATGATCCCTGGTAATTTCAGTGACTGGGAGGATCCCACAGGCATACACCTTCCCCATAAGGTCAGAGAATGTATTTCAGAAGGCTATTATGTGGATGTCTTCTCTCTTCGTAAGTCCAAAGGTAACAAAGGCAAGCACGGGCCCTCCTCTGACTTGAAGCAAAAGCAGTGCTGAGTGTACCTTCTTAAACTGGCTGATGGGTTTACAATGTATTTACTGGTGTGGTCCTCCACCTATCCAGATTGTGGCTGGCACCTGGCTAACTACATGGACAATGTTCTTAAGGTCAAAGCCATGGCCAGTGACTCCATGACCATAGAATATGATGAGGCTTTTTACAAACAGGCATCCCACAGTGAAACCACACAATGGGACCTAATCAATGATAAACTATGGCCCTGTACACATGAGAGGTTTTGGGCCGGGAGAGGGACGGATCGGGGCCGCAGATAACGGGCGCGATCCCACAGCAACATCTGGGAATCATGCTGCGCCTGTTCCCAGCCCGTTCCCAATCCGCCCCTCCCGACCAAACCCCGCAGCAAAAAAGAACCACCTACCTAGGTGGTCCTTTCCAAAAGGCCGCATCACTGCCGGCCGTGGGATCGCCGGCGTGTCTTTCCACCGGCGCATCCCTGGCCCCCGGCCGTACTGCGCATGCTCGAGCATGCGCAGTTCGGCAGCCTCCCCCTCCCAATCGTCTCTTCCTCCCCGGCATCTGATCATGCCGGGGAGCAACGGTGCCGCGGCTCAGGGGATCGTGGGATCCCGCCGCGGCGTCTCTTTTTTGGTGCGGCTTTTAAAAGCCATACTTTGGCCAGTATTTTCCCTGCCGTGTGGCAGGGCCCCCAGGCTGTTAACTGTTGAGCCCAAAATCAGGTCCAGAGCTGACCTGTTATGGGCCAAGCTTCAAGCGTGACACTCCCCAGCAAGTGTCCTGGGAATATAACCAGGGCAAGTGTCAGCAAGCAAAGTTGAACATTTGAGCATAATTGTGATGCCTGTTTTGAGCCTCACAACTCTTTCGAAAATCCGATCCTCCAGCAGCTTAGGTCAGGTGGATCAGGACCCTCTGCTGCCATAGCCACTGGTACAGCATAGTAGTTCCACTGTCTACTGTGGGTTGGTCCTGGGCTTGGTTAGGACCCCTGGTCATCTTTATGCCTTCGCTCCCTTACTAGCCAGATACCCTGACAGAGCTGCCACCAGGTACCTTTGTGATGACTTCTCTATAGGTTTATCCCCTTTTCTGGCCTGCGTGTTCCCACAGGTTGCTGTAAACTCAAGTCCACTAGGGACTTGCCTGACATCATTGCCCAGAAAGTTGCAAAGAAGTGTGCCATGAGCAGGGCAGCAGGTCTTTCTTCTGCCCTTCCTCCTTTCCCAATTAGGTTTCTACTTCTGAGGTGGTACCCAAAAAGACCCCAGGTGAATTTAGGCTTATTCACCACCTGTCACACCATTGAGGGTCCTCCCTCACCCTGGAATTGTGTTCAGTCAGCTATGCATCCTTTAATCACATAGTTAAGGCTTGCAGTCCTGGCGCCGTTAAGGCAAAATGTGACATTCAGTCCACCTTTCACCTTTTGCCCATTCACCTGACGGATTTCTGCCTCCTTGGCTTTAAGTTCAGGGGCTATTGGTATGTGGACAAGGCTATGCCTGTGGGTTGTTCCCTTGCTTGTGCAGCATTCGAGACATTTAGTATCTTCCTCAAATGGGTCATAAAAGACCACACCAACAGCCCACACTTTGCCCACTACCCAGATGACCCCATGGGTACCCCAGCTTGTGCTGAATGTCTGTCTGCTTTTCAGGCCCTGGCAGCCAAGCTTGGGGTCCCCTTGGCCCACAACAAAACCAAAGGCCCATCCACTCAGCTAACCTATTTGGGCATCTTTCTGGACTCATTACAAGGTAGGGCTGCCAAGTGGGGGCGGGTGGCGGGTAAACCCCTACTTTGAAGGCCCGATTTCTGCCGCCGCGGAATTGGACTCCGGGGGGAACTCCGCCCCCCAAAGCGCAGCATGGCTGCGTCACCAGAGGTGATGCAACCACGTCGATCACGTTGGGGGCGTGGCCCTGATCATCAGCGGGAAAACTCTATGGTTTTCCCTCCAACGATCGGGGCCACTCCCCCAACGTGATCGACGTCGCACGTCACTTCCGCGCGTCACTTCTTGGGGGTGGAATCAAATAGCAGCATGCCCAGTTTGGGGTCTGGCTGCTGGCTCTCACCACCAGGTGGCAGGGGAACCACTCAGTTGCCAGCACCCAGGTGGATTCTGGGGTTAGCCACTTCACAGTTCCCCCCAGCATGCGTAGTCTGTGTACATCAGGTGGCAGATGGGTTGTTTAATGTAGGATCTGTCCCCATGCTGTGCCAATGCTCCTGCTGTTGTATTCAATAAAGCTGTTGCCAATTCTTTCCAAATCTGGTTTGTGTGTTTGTCCTTCTTCCTCCCATGTGCCCCCCCGTGTCCCCCTTGGTCTGCAAATGACCCCCTGCACACAGACTGAATTTGTAAGGAGAGAGAGTGGATGTGAATGTGCTGGCCCTGCCCCCACCTCCACGTAATCACTTGCCAATGAGCACAGCACCTTCACATGGAGGACGTTTCTGCATGTACATTCCTTTCCTGTGATTAGAAGCACTGTTTTCCTAATATTGCTGATCATTCACACCATGAAGACAAATCACCAGTCATGAAGACAACTCACACATTCATTCAACACATGTGGAATTCACTGCCACAGGAAGTGGTGGCAGCTACAAGTATAGACAGCTTCCAGAGGGGATTAGATAAACATATGGAGCAAAGGTCCATCAGTGGCTATTAGCCACAAGGTATAGATGGAACACTATGTCTGGGGCAGTGATGCTCTGTATTCTTGGTGCTTGGGGGGCAACAGTGGGAGGGCTTCTGGAGTACTGGCCCCAGTGGTGGACCTCCTGATGGTGGCACCTGGTTTCTGGACACTGTGTGACACAGAATGTTGGACTGGATGTCCCATTGGCCTGATCCAGCATGGCTTCTCTTATGTTCTTGGGGGGGGGGCATCTGTACAGGGCTACCTTTTTTCCATTGGGATGCCAAAGCAAGCTAAACATCCTTGTGGTGATTGTGAGGTTACTACTGTGGCACAACAGCACTGCAAGACTATCAGGCCAATAGCAGACACCCTCTAAGCCTCAATTAACTCAATTAGTATCCTGTCAGAAATCAGTGATGGTTTCTGGCTTGAGAAAGAGATGATTTCCAAACTAGTCACAAGGATGTTGCTGGTCTTCAAGTGAAGAAGGCATGATTCACGTAAACATTCTTCTGAACTGGATGCTTTTCATACCAGAAAGTGATCAGGAAGGAAAAGCATATCAACTGGAAAGCAGCAACAAGAATCAATGGTATCTCTCTTTGTTGCCACCATTCTGTGACTACAGTATTGGATGAGTGAAATAGTATTCCTGTCCTCCTTTGCCTTTTCCATAAGCTCTACTTTAGAGAATGGGACACATTCTTTTCAAAAGGATAGCTTCATGAAAACAGAAATGCCTCTAGGGGCAGATACATTGTGTTCTGTTCGGAAAAACAGAGATACAACAAATTTCAACAGAGTCACTTACAAGGGATGTATGATGAAGCATTACAAACAAAATATGCATTGGGCCTCAAAAATATGCTATGCTGGATCCAGCAAGAAGTGTATTTGCCAACCAGGCTCTGACTCCTGTGAAGAAAATGTATAGGACAATGACCTCTAATAGCACAAATGGCGTGAATACCATTACTGCCTTGGTAGTCTTCAATGGGTATGAAATCTCATACACTCCACCACAGTGATGGCACCTGGATTATCTCACTGCCTCCTTCACTGCAAAGAGGGAGAAAGGGCTAAAACAGCACAGCACATAAGGCCTCCCAAATAGCAGACACTTGCTATCCCGTGCAGACAGGCCAGTTTTTCATCCAGGAATCACTGTGCCTCCCTTAAGTACATCCATAAACATAAATAGTGGTAAAATGTTATTGCCAAAGGCCGTTTTCTAGCCCTCAAGGTAAAAACAATATCGGAATTGCAAGGAGGAAAGATTTAGGGCACCTGCCACTGATGATACAGGGGACTGCTGAAAATCACAGCAGCCAGGAAGACTTGTGTGTAGGAGCTGCCCCAGGTATTAATTTCTGGAGGAGCTTATCTCGTGTGAGGAGCTTGCAAAACACAGGATGTCAGGGACAAATGTTTCCAGAGGTCTAGGGCCAAGTGAAATGGATCTCAGAACTGAAGATTTCAAAAGGCCCCAGTTTCCTTTGAAAAGTTTTTCAATAAGTACCAGATGAAAAGGGTGACCAGGGCACCTAATATCATTTCTGGAAAAGTTCAACTTGTTGCTGAGACAGTGCATTTGATTTCCCCTATGAATCAACTGGTTTCCCTAAGGGTGGACATAAAGCTGCCACCAATCACAACTTTCTTTTTCTTTCTTCATCCAAATTGTTCTACTGTTGTGAGTCAGCCAGGACTCAGCAACAGTGGGGACTCCTTAGGAGAAGAAGAGCCTCAGGAACCAGCAGAAACTGGAAAGTAAGAAGATGAACTGCAGGCTTGCCAGAGTTCACAGCAGATAGCTGATGCAGAGCCACCAGCACCTTCCAGCCCCAGAGGAAACCCAGGTGGTCGTATCAGCCCTCCAGTTTGAGCGCCAGAGATGACTAAAATGGGACTTACTTCTAAGTAGACCTGATTAGGATTGCTCCCATGCTGACTGATGTATTGACATGGAAGTATCTATTTCATGTCTTACCCTTGCTAGGAACACACTGGGTAGCACTATACAAATCACTGGTCCTTTGGCCCCACCCAAATATGGATATAATAATACTGGCCTGCTTGACAGGGTTGATGCAAATGTTTCTGAAGCACTAAAACTATGACACTCTAAATCTGGTATATAAATGCGGAGGACTGTTCTCTTTCTTTGAAACTGCTCCACATTGTTGGTCTTTATTGCAGACTGGAGATGGAGACTGAGACATAGCAATGTTCCCTAAGCCAACCAGGGTATTCATCTCAAGATGATTTCCTCTGTCCTTATCTAAAAAACCCTCCCTTGATTATTACAGATCCTGTTACAGTCCTGAAATACTCAGCAATCAGCCTTATGTTGATTAATCATCTCTCCATTTTCACAGGGCTAGAGAGCCTGAATGCTACAAATGACAAGCTTTGTATATACAGAGTTGTGGGGTTTTAAACTCTATCAGCATTTTCTAGTAATCTACTCATAGCAAATATCAGTAGTATATAGCTCTCTTTCTGCCCAGACTATCGAAGGTGAACAGTCATAACTCTTACCAAAAAGAGGAAATCATGACTGGAGTGCTTGGATGCTCTTGTATTTAAAGAACTTGGATCTGGCAGATTTACAGGAAGTCAAGAAGCTGGAGGTAGGGACAGAAAGGCAGAAGATCAGAAGGGAAGGTCAAGGAAAAAGGAAGTTTCAGCAGAGTGAAGTAGTGGGGGGGGGGAGCAAAAGAGGGAAGCTATGCTGCTGTTACTTAGTTCTGTTCCTCAGTTACCATCCCATCCCCCTCATTGCAAAGGTAGGTTGAGGCACACTGACCTTAGATACAGGCTTTATTGGGGTGGAAAGTGCCCTCAAGTCACAGCCAACTTATGGTGACTCCACAGGGATTTCAAGGCAAGAGACAAACAGAGGTGGCTTGCCATTGCTTGCCTCTGAGTAGTAAACCTGGAAGTCCTTGGTCACCTCCCATCCTAGTACCCACAAGGATGCTAAGCAAGTGCTTTGCTTAGCTTCTGAGATCTGACAAAATCAGTTGCAGAATTTAATCCAGTACTTTTTAGGAGCCCTATGCAAATGTGGGTTAAAAATGCACAATTTCCCTTTAAAATTTGGGAACCATACCCTTTTGTGGAAAATCAACTTTGGCTGTGGTCACACGCAACATTAGCCACGCAAGAGATACGGAAGACAGGCGGAGTTTCCGGTCGCGATCTCACCAGCACATCTGGGAAGCATAGCGCTTCCGTGGCACAACCGAGGCTTCCTGCCGAAAAAGCGCAGCAAAAAACTAGTACCTTGGAGGTACTAGTTTCCGGAAACTGCGGGGCAAGGGTGGGCATCTGATCGCATTTCCGGTGGCATCCGGCGCCCGCCCATGTCCCCAAGTCTCTGTGGATGCGCACACGCGCCCAACGGAGCATGCGCATTCGTAGTGTACACAAAAAAAGAAAACCAGTTCGCCGCGCACTTCTTCATTGCGCGCAGGCGTGTGTTGTGATCGGCACCTCTCCCTACCCATGGAAGCTCCACAGTACCTCCACAGAACCTCCACAGTAGGTCTGATCGCTTTACTGCATGTTAGTTTGCCACGGGGCAAACAGCCACACTTCTCCTCCGCAGTTTCCTGCCCGTGTGACCGGGGCCATTGTCTTACAGATTATTGCTCACTGAAGTGAACCATTCCCTAATGTTAACTATGGTGAAAAACTGTGTTCAAGAACAACTTTTTAAAAAAATATTTGGAGGACCATTTAGTCACTGTGGACATTTTGTCTTCTTTCTTTCAATGAATTTATGTGAACTGTCTTTTCTTTCTGACTTCTGAAACTATATATATAGTACCAACACTATTGCTTGGTTTTATACACAATACACTGACACAATTCTATACCAAGACGTTTGCCATCTCCATTCAAGAATAATGCATGAATTTCCCCATTCTTTTAAAAATCTTGCCGGTGATTTAAAGGGGAAATCCAGTATTGGGTGAGAAGAGGTGTTTAGCATTATCCCCTTGCCCAAAACAGTGTCAAGTTGCAGGAAGAGAAAACATACGCATACATGGAAATTTCCCTTAGTGGAAGTAAAAGGTTGGCAGTGGATTTTTTGTTGGTAAACAGGGCATGAGAAAAGAGTTCCCTCTGCCCCCTTCAAATTGCAGCCCCAGTGCTACAATCTGTACAAACAATCAGGGAGACAAAAATAAATCACATAACTAGACTAATTTGGCAGTTTTGCTCTAATGTAATCTGCAATATACACTAGAGCTGCTGAAGTATATTTTGAATTGCTGAAAATACATTGTGAAACAATTGTGTTTTTCAAATATGCCCTTAACCAATAAAATGATCCCCCACCTGGCTTTTAAATCAGTACAGGACAGTTCATTGCAAAAGAAATGAATGGAATATATAACTATACAGTTATATATTCCATTGGAGAACCAAGAATATTGGAGAGTTCAGAAATCCATAAACCGTGTGCAGATTTCTGTACAGACTTTCCCTTTGGATCAGTGGTAGCTTTGATATGGCAGTCAAATGCCTGAGCAATGTTATTCTATTACTTCCTAAAATGTGAGTTTTGGCTCTTTAGCTCTTTAAGAAAGACTCTGGCTAGCTTATGGCACATCATAGCCCCTCTCTTTTTTCCTTTTTCTGCACTATCAGATGTATAGGGAGTTTCCTGTGAACTCAGGGAAGGATGGTATATAAATTAAACTTATAAATAAATAAGAAGCCATGTTCTCCCTGTATCACACTTTTCAAAGTCAC
This sequence comes from Gekko japonicus, assembly GCF_001447785.1. Taxonomy (NCBI): domain Eukaryota; kingdom Metazoa; phylum Chordata; class Lepidosauria; order Squamata; family Gekkonidae; genus Gekko; species Gekko japonicus. The sequence goes on along the minus strand of NW_015170913.1, from coordinate 288,136 downwards.
ACTGTTTGGCAGACTTTTTCTGCCATGAAAATATAGAGTAGCATTCCCCAATGCAGTAGGTATCAAGATGGTCTCAGACTTTCTCTCTGTGATGCCCAACCTATTGGACAAGAAGAATATCAGCCTTCTGTGAGGAATATATATCCAGTCTAATAAGCAAGCCAACAAGGGCATTAGAAGCATGTTGCAGCTGGGATCAATAATATTATCCTGGCATGCCCAAGCTGTAAGTACTAGTTTAAGGCCAATCTGAGGTGGCAAACAGAAAGAACAGGGAAGCCTGTTGAAGACCTGTTCCTCTTGCTTACACTCTCCAAGAGGCATTTCTAGATACCCCATCACATGACGATCAGAGATACAAGTTATGGAATGGAGTTTAGTCAAACTTTTTCACTCCAACTGTGTTTTGGTTAACTCAATAGTCTTAAGTATTCTAGTTGAATCCTAAGGATCTGTTGTAAGACCTTGCTGTAAGCTCTCAAAGAACTTTGGGGAAGATTTCTGCTAAATTCCAGATTTCCACTGAACCCAAGATCCTGGTTCTGGGGTCACAAGCAGATTAGCATGTACTCACACTTATAGGGTTGTGAAGTAAACATACGCCATGGATTATTCCCATCTTGTTTAACACACTCCCTTGCTGATAAAGTTCTAAGAGTGAGGCTGGAGGAGAGCCTAGCAATTGTTTCAGCACTGGGGACAGCTACCACCACATTATGCACATAGAACAGTTCTCAGACTTGATACGGCTTTTGCAATATATGTCATCTTGGCTGCCTGGGAAGAAACTGAAGTAAGATACAATGTTAATATTTTCTTTTAGCTTGCATGTCCATTAATGACAAGGACTGCAATGTTTAGTCAATTAATAAGTTAGAATTATCAGTTAAAAACCATTTTGATTAATAAAAAGGTGCTACTAAACAATAGAAGGAGCTGCGGTGGCTCAAGTGGTTAAGACGCTGAACTGCAGGCTGTGGAAGGTCGGTGGTTCAGCGGTTCGAGACCCGGGTGCCGCATGATGGAGTGAGCTCCTGTCTCTAGTTCCAGCTCCTGCCAACCTAGCAGTTCGAAAGCAAGAAATTGCAAGTAGATAAATAGGGACCATTTCGGTGGGAAGGTAACAGCGTTCCGTGCACCTTGGTGTTTAGTCATGCCAGCCACATGACCACGGAAACGTCTTTGGACAGCGCTGACACTTCGGCTTTGAAACGGAGATGAGCACCGCAACCCTAGAGTCGGATTCGACTGGCTTTCGAGCAAGGGAACCTTTACCTTTACCTTTAAACAATAGAACCACCATGGTATAGTGATTAGAGAGTCAGTGTAGGATCTCAGGGACCCACTCTGCCATGGAAGCTTGCCAGTTGGCCTTGGGTTGGGCCTTCTCTCGGCAAAATCTACCTCACCATGTTGTTTTTGTGAGGATATCATGGAGGCAGGGAGAATGATAATGTAAACTGCTTTGGGTCCCCATTGAGGAGAAAAGAGGGGTATAAATTAATAGGGCACCAGTTTTAACATCTATTGATTATTGCTAATATAGGTACTTAGAAAAACTGCAGAGGGAATGGCACGTGCCACCCCACCTTCTCTCAAGGACAGGAGGGAAACCTAGTTTCTTGCTTGCTGCTACATATTCATGCACAATCTAAAAACAAAGAAAGTATGCTTTCCCCAAACAACATTTATTCATATTTTGTTTATGCAGATTCAATCAGTTGAATGACTGATAAAATCTCACATGGTTAAACAGACTTTCTTTAATCAGATGACAGTAATCATCTGTTGTGGACACTCCAAATACGAAGGGTTGTTAGTCAATGAAAATTTAGGAATGCCAATAGAGAAAGCAACAGTAAGTGCAAGCAGAGAAAGGTTTGATATTTATGTTGCGGTACTCTAGGTATCACTGAGACAGGGAGCACATTGAAAACTCCTCCAGCCTTGGCTAAGAGACACTTAGGCGCTGTCTTAAGCAGCAGGCACAAATGAGTCTGTCTCTCTGCTAATGAGGACATCAAATGCCCCATTAGGCTCCAGAAAGCAGCTGGCTACAGTGGTAGAAGAGTTCTATCTGAAGCACCATGCTTTTGGAGGAGGGGGGGCCATGCCCTTCCCTCTGGGGACAACATGTGGCTGATATTAACAGGGAAGTATGAGAACTGGATTTTTGTCAAATGATAACAGGGCCTGAACAGCATTGGAGCTGCAATAACCCAAAAGCTTCCCTTCCCTTTCAGTTTCAGGACATGTTCCCCCGCTCCCCCCTCAGGCTCTGGTGTAAGAATCCAGTCCCTATATGCCACTGGAGCTTCCAAAGCCTGCTTTGATCCTCCCCCCCCTCCCCCGGTCAGAAGAACTGTGGGATCAACAAAGATGATGCAGTCAATGCAGGGATGCACAAGTGTGTGTATAGCTTGACAGATTTTAATGTTTGTCTAAAATATGTATGTGTGACTACTTCCTGCAGTTTGGATTTTTCATTAAAGTACTGAACTTGATGCACAAGAAGTATAGTTATTCCCTAAGGCAGGATTATCTCCATCTCACAGATCAGATTGTTTATGCTGATTCTGTGTGTGGCTAACCTTGTCTACAAGGAAACAATGGTGAAACTCTGGAAGTCTTTCTATAAAGTCCTTTGTTAGAAGAAAATAAAGACAAACCTTAACAAAATAATAAAAGGGACAATGCTTGTATTGTTCAATAGGATATGTTTTTTAAAAAACCTTTCCCCATAGCAAGCCATGTGATATCCCCCCCCCCCAACTGTATACCTCTAAATTATTGCATACTTCAAGGGAATTTTTAAAATAGCACGTAGCATCATTTTGCAATATATTACATCACATTTTGTGGCTCTCCTTTTGCAAACAAACTTATAAAACCCTTTAAATGTACAATTGAAATTAACTTTAATTTGAAGCTTAGCCTTAATAGAAGAAGGAGCTAGCTAGTTCCTTTAAAAAAGGAGGTCTGACTTCCCATACTCTAAATGAGAAACCATTGGTATACGAGATGTTACTTACACATCTTACACATCATATGATCAACTTACAACAACAGGGACCAGCAACTAGAGACCCCCAAAGGCAAATACAGCCCCTTGAGAATTATCAGCTGGGTCTCTAGTTGCTAAACTGAAGGCATGAATGAAAGATAAACAGGCCCTCATGAAATCCACAAGCCTCATACTCTGGTGTCTGCCACCTTGTATAGCTATCTCAAAAAAGGGTGCTGTCAAAAAGTGAGGGAGGCCAGGCTTCCTGCCCATTAATTCAAGCACCAATTTGCTGACAGCCAATAATGCTGAGATTATGGATTGAATCCAACAGCAGATTCTAGCCACCTTTTTAGACTTACCCTAACCATGTTCCCAGTCCAATACTGGGTACCAACTGGCTGCCCAAATTCTGTTTTCGGGGGGGGGGGGTTTGACCTGTCAGTATTGTTCAGCCTGGTTTGCCTGAGGAAAAAAAATGCAAAATCAGTACATTACCTTGGTTGCTCTACAGTGCGACTCAATAATGGATCCAACATCTGTAAAGTATCAGCTGAAAAAGAATTCAAGATATAGCAGCTGATCAAAATCTTAGCGATATTTGTGAAACCAGATATGCACTGTGGCTAAGGTATTTTAAACCTGTCCACAGGTTCAAAAACTAATTTGGTGATTTACACTAATATAAGTTGTGAATATCCTTCATACAATGTGCATTGTGGTTTTAGAGAGATAATTTCCCAGAACCTCCCATGAATTTCAATTATGTATCTGTGGATCCTCCAAGGTAGGAAATCAGCCTCATCATATCTTGGCTTGTTTTCTGTCTCAGTCCTTTTGGGAGAAATTGCTCTGAAATTTGATGAGTAAAATTCATTGTGGAGGTTCATAAAACCTTTTTTTTTGCAAGCAAGTAATACATTTGTCATCTATCACGCAGAACTGCTTGCTATGGTGACCATGAAGATTAGACAAACATTTGTCTGCAAAAAAAATTTCAAGGGTGGTTACAGTTAAATAGTTCAGTGATAGAGATTTCTGGTTTGTATCAGTGGCTTAATAGAATTTTTTCCTTTTTAAAAACATGATTATCGGTAGCAATTACTGCTATATAATCCTTTATGCAGCCTGCTGTTGAAATGTGGTTTATTTTATGCTGGTTACATAAAATCTCATAACTCATTAATCTACAATGTAACTTTGTACTTTGTACACAGTTGGTATATTTTGTGTTGTTCTCTTTGCTGCAGCCTTTGTCGTAGCTAAGCAAAACTTAATAAATGAAATCTTTATCTGCACAACTACATTTCCCAGGGACAAAGGCAAGATTTACCACATCATGTTCCCCCAGTTGCTTTCTCTCTATGCCTCTAAAAAGCCCTGTCTGCTCTACGGTGCACTTCATTTTATTCCCCCATGGCCTTAGTTATCTCACCCTCACATTGTCCCATGAGTACAGCTGCAGGCCTCTCTCTAGAAGTTGAGTTACTAACTTTCCACTGCTCCATATTTTCTTGGTTTAAGTGTTCTAGTGTTCCTCTACAAACTGAGGTGTAGCCCAACATTTGGATTCACTTCTGATTCTAGCACCCAGTCTCCATATTCATTGTGATGCTACTCTACAAAGACCCCTTTTAAACAATGACAGAGCCATTGGACAATACCAGAATAGCCATACACAGAACAGAGGATGTGGAAGACAAGAAGATACAGCCCTCCCGGGATCACCTGCAGTTTTCTAGGAGGCTTTTGCTCATTCCAGAGTGACAATGAACATCATAGCCATACATACTTTGCTACAGTAGTAGAAGCAGTTTTGTTAGATTTGATAGGCACAGGCCCTGTTCATACGAGGCGTTTTGGGCCGGGAGGGGGACGGAACGGGGGCAGAGCAAATGGGCGCGATCCCACGGCATCATCTGGGAATCGTTGCCTGCCCGTCCCTGATCCGTTCCTACCGCTGAAAACGTGCACTAAAAAAGAACCACCTACCTAGGCGGTTCTTTCCAGTAGAGCACCTCAAGCCGGGCCGTGGGATCGGCCGGCGCATCCTTGCGCCGGCGCATCCCGGCCCCCGGGCGTACTGCGCATGCTCGGGCATGCGCAGTTCGGCAGACTCCCCCTCCCATCCGACTCTTCCTCCCCAGCATCTGATCATGCCGGGGAGTGACGCACCGCAGCTTGGGGGATCCGTGGGAACCCGCTGCGGCGTCTCAACTTTGGTGTGGCTCAGATTAGCCGCAGTTCAGCCGTCCTTTTCCCTGCCGTGTGGCAGGGACCACAGAATACTGCTTTAGCAGCAGTATTCGACTCTTTGCAATCTCCTTTGGATCCACTGAACTTTTGAGGAAAGTTTTACAGTGCTAGATGGATACTTTTAAGAGGTTCTGAGTCTAAGATCACAGAAGAGTCTGCATAACCAAAACCTTGTGCTCTGGCATCTTTATGTGAAATTATGTGAAACATAGATGCTGAAATGTGCATATTTCTCTTTGGGGCATATATACATCAATTTCCCTGCTTTATGCCATACACAGCTGTATGGGCTCCATCTTTCCTGATAGTTTGGAGCACTATGGGAAAAACACAGAATGATGAGGAATGGTATATGGAAAGGCTAGTGGACTATGAGTACCAACAGAGATATGCATCTGTTCATGCAAGACAGACATCAAAGGATGAGCTAATGTAGTACCTGGTGTTAAATTAGCTAAATTCTAAGTTGAAATCAAGGGGCTGTGGTGGCTCAAGTGGTTAAGATGCTGAACTGCAGACCAGAAGGTCTGTAGCTCAGCAGTTTGAGACCCGAGTGCCACGTGATAGAGTGAGCTCACGTCTCTGGCCCCAGCTCCTGCCAACCTAGCAGTTCAAAAACAAGAAATTGCAAGTAGATAAATAGGTACCACTTTGGTGGGAAGGTAACAGTGTTCCGTGCACCTCGGCGTCTAGTCATGCTGGCCACATGACCGCAGAAATGTCTTCAGACAGCGCCGGCTCTTCAGCTTGGAAACCTTTACCTTTACCTAAGTTGAAATTAAATTCACATAAAATGATGGTGTTGTAGTTGAGAAGGTGGATGGCCTGGAGCGGACTGATCTACCCAGATAATAAGGGGTTGCATCAGCTCTGTGAAGCATCTGGTTGTGATTTTGGAATCTGTACCCGGCATTGTGTTTTGAGAGATACATTGTGCTGTTGCCAGCAGTGCCTTATATTATATAAATATTATTCAAATGCCACATTCAACAATGCATTGGTTATCTCCTGACTGGACTGCTGTGATTTGCTCTACAGGAGATTGTCCTGAAGGGTAATTTGGAAATACACCTAGTACAAAATATGGCTGCCCAATTCTTAGCTAGTGTGAAGAAATTGAAGAATTTTGCTCCAGCTTTGTTTCCAGGTACAACTCAAGGTTCTGGTTTCTCTCCTTCATACCTGGAATCCACAGATCTGAAGGGCGACCTTTATAGATCTGCCTGCCTGTAGTTCCCTTATTCCAGGAAGTTCATTTAGCTTCCACAAAATCAATAGCATTTTTTGTGGTTGCACCCAGACTTGGAACAGCCTGCCTGAGGTAGTAAATGGAGCTTCTCCTATACTTAGGTTTAGGAAACATGTCTGGAAGATTTTCTGCTTCATGAGCTGTTGTAGTGCTTTAAATTTCATTGTTGATGATTTTCTATTGTTAGGTGATATCACTAGATGACTAACAGGATATATATTTAATAAGTGATTAATAACAAGTGATGCAGTCTCCCCAAAATGCCTGGCTTACTGAAAACCCCTTTGTAAGCATTTCATATATGTGGATTAAATTACACGGGTGACTCGATAAAACTCACTTTAAAAGTCAGATCATGTTAAATTTTGTCCTGTTTTAGACCTCTTTGTGTTTGGTCTTAATAGCTGCACAAATATTACTATTAATAAGAGAGTATAGCTAATGACTAATCTCTGCTAACACTCATCTCTGTACAAAAAAATTACAAATCCCCAAATATTTGGTAATTTTTTCCTATGTTCCATGCTCTCCAATTTTCCCACCAATCATCAGTGCAATCCTCACTTCACCTGTCCCCTCCTCTAGGAAAGGGGCTAACAAATGGAAAACCTTTCTGTCTGGCTGCTAAGGTAGGAAGAAACAAAGCAGGTCCAATTTAGAGCTGAATTATCTTTTTTCCTCTTTTAAAAAAAAGTTTGTGCTTGTCTCAGCACAAAATAAATGGAAAGCAAAAGCCAGTCGTAAAAGCCTAAAAACACTGCATTGACTGGTAGAATAATAAAAAGCTTGACCTGCTAAATGAATTAACTCGTTAAAGAAATGCATTTGCATAAATCTGAATAAATGAATTTGTAACACCCAGACCAGACACTTACCAAACCATTCATATGAGCGAGATGTAAAATGTGACATTGGTGTAGATCTTGACTTTGTTAGTGTTTTGGTGTTTTCTGTATCCATCATAATTGTTCAGTGTGCAACGATATTCTTATTTATTTAGGGGATGCATATGGTGCCTCTCCAGAGACCTCTTTCTGTTGGCTACATGGAATGATATCTGGGCACAAGGACTTTCCCAAACTGGAAAGCCTCAGGAATTGCTATGGTATGTTTATGCAGATTATGTGTCTGGCAGTTACACTTTTCTGGATGTTGTTGTACTCTCATGAGCATGCCCCACACAACCACTTGGACTTCTTCTGAAATGGGATAGTTGATTTGAAGGAGAACTGTACAGGTGGCATACTGGCTACCAAAAAAAGGAGATGAGTGGGGGAGACCAAACTGGCTCCACTCCCAACTCAGAAGCAAGGAACTAACTGAAGTCTTGGGAGAGATTTCCAGCCATGTAGGTGGTGTAGGGAGCAGGAGCCCATGAGTCTCTGACCAATGGTAGGAAAATGGTTTGCACTCACACTTGATAATTCATCAGAAACAGATATCAGAAGTCCCCAACCTTTTGACCCTGCGGGCACCTTTGAAATTCTAATATATGGCAGTGGGCACAACCACAAAAAGGCTGCCCTTGGAGGCAGACCCAACCTAAAAATATCAGGGAGTCAGGTTATGCAAAAATATAATAGTAACTCTTCAATATTTCAGGTAGAATCAACGGAATGACTTTTAAAATGGACATACTGTTGTAAAATAATTTCTTGCAAATTCACAGGTTACCTTCAGTCAAACACTGAAGATCCTTGTACTATGGTGGCAGCTGTTGAGAAAACAATAGACAAATTACTCATATATACAAAAATACAAAAAGTTCATACGATACATTGCTAATCTGTATTGAAACCCCATTGCATCCTGCTTCCATGGACATAAGAAGAAGAGAAGAAGAGATTGGATTTATACCCCACCCTTCACTCAGAGTCTCAGAGCAGTTTACAATCTCCTTCCCCTCCCCACAACAGACACCCTGTGAGGTAGGTGGGGTTGAGAGAGCTCTTTCCAGAACTGTCCTTGAGAGAACAGCTCTGACAGAACTATGGCTTGCCCAAGGTCATCCAGCAGCTACAAGTGGAGGGGAGGAATCAAACCCAGTTCTCCCAAATTAGAGTCCGCACACTTAACCACTACACCAAACTGCCTCTCATAGAAAACCCTTCACCAGCAAGTGACAATATTAATACGATTTCCAATTATACAACTGACAGTTCCATTATTTGTATCGCTCTTGACCATAAAAGGTCTACTTATATGTATCTCTATTTTTCTGATAGGCGGTTAATCTCACTAAAGTATAGATCTTCTTTATTTTCAACAACCAGTTTTGTAGCTTAGGGATATTTTGCAGGCAAAAACCAGTCTGGCAGCAGTAATCATATGTAGGGCAACCATTTGCTCATCTCCAGGGATATCATATAGGTAATTCAGCAGCAGTGTCTCTAGTTTATAGGGGATTTGTTTTTCCAACCTGACAGATATAATTTTCACCACTTGTTTCCAATAACTGGAATAACATATGCATGCCCACCACACGTGAAAGAAATCTGCCTTGTCTTCTTTACAGAACTAGCATAAACTGGTATCAGAATTATAAATCTTTGCCAACCTTAAAGGAGTTAAATACCACCTGTAAATCATTTTCAACAGGTTTTTTCTAAAAGAAAGGCAAATTGTAAAGGTGAGTGAATAAAGATAAATTTCCATGTTAAATCATCTAAGTTATTACCCACATTTTTACACCACCTACCACGAAAGTTTTGATCAGGTTTTATCATCATTTTCAATAAACAAGAATATATTCTGGAAATAAAACTTTTACCACCTGCTAAAAGCAGTTCCTTAAACTCTGTTTTAGGTCTTAAAATAGATTTTTTCGGTATCAGTTTGCAAAAGTAGCCTCTGACTTGGAGATATTCAAATACAGAAATACTAGGCTCCAAAAATACTTTTAATATTATTGTCCGGGATCACAATTTTTCAAAATCAGAAGCCCTGCTGAGCAATGGTCCCAGTGCCCCCACCCACTTGGCAGCAATGTTCCCTCTAAGCTGTGGAGTCTTGTGAGCAAAAATTCTACTTTGTGAGCTACTGACATTAAAGTTGTGAGCGAGTGATTTGGCTACTGCATACAGTAGTTTGCTTTGGAGTGATCCTTCCTGAGCAAAGACAAAATGTGTGAGCTGGAGGCTAAGAAACTGTGAGTTAGCTCACACTAACTCAGCTTAGAGGAAACACTGCTTGGCAGGCATCAAGAAATGTTGGGGACCCGTGGTCTAGAGCCTATCCTTCTCCAGCATCTGCTTTCCAAAGAGTATAAGCAAAACATTCCCCTCTATCCCCTACAGATATGCTCCCTATTACAGGGGATATACTTTCTGTCTCCATCTTTGCACACCAAGTGAGCAGCAATTGTCTTCAGCCCCATGTTTACTCTGTTAGGGGAGGCAGGTTCAGTCCCTAAGCAGAGAATGGAATGGTGGGCAAACAGGACCATGCTGTTAGTATCATGAAAGCCCTTCCCAGGCCAGCGGAGACAATGCACCGACTGGTGGCTAGTGGAAATGCTCTGCACACAAACCCTTACAGCGGGTGATCCTTTTCAGAGGAAGCATGTGCTAACTGTTCTTTTTGGAAGATACCCTTATCAGTTAGATTATCTGATGAGTTACTCTCTCTCCTTGCTTCCCATCCTGCTTTCCTTCCCTCATCTCATGCAGCTGTGAAAAGCAGGCAGAGCCCCCAAAATATTGGTCATTTCTGAAGATTTTCAGAGATTATTATTTCAAGTAGTAAAGAAAGCAGGGCTGGCCCGAGGTGTTTCCTGCGCTCTAGGCGAGGTGTAGATGCCAACCTTCCGGTGGGGCCTGAAGATGTGGGGGGGGGGGGGGAGGAAACAAAGCTTCCCGAAAGCGAAGCCCGGTGGGAGTGCACGACCGGTGCAACAGCGCCCGCCGACTGGGTCCCCTTCTCCTCCATCCCACCCACCAAGGGCAACCCTGGCCTCTCCAACAGGGTGCCCAGGGCCGCAGGCCAACCCCCCCCCACACACACGGGTCCTTCCCCGATGCTTACAACCTGGTGGCCCTGCCAGGGGCAGCCCCCCCCACACTTTCCTCCCACTGTAACACCTTCCTCCCCCCACCCCACCCCGGCTTGGAACAGCAGCTGTTCCTTGCGCCTCGAAATCCCCCCAGGGCCACCGTTAAGTCTGCAAGAAACAAAAAACGAGGTCCCCCTCCCCCTCCCCAGGCTCCACTCGGAGCGCTCACCTCTCCCCACACACACATACGGCCAGTAAGTTTGTACTTTGAGCAGCCCAGGCACTAGGACTGTGTTGTGACCATGGTGCTCCTCCAGGCTCTGACTTCCTTGCAAAAGAGCTTCAGGGGGCCCCGCCACTGCTGGGGGTCTCAGCTCTTGGGGTCAGGGGGGAGGGCAGGTGAGCTGCGGCGGTGCCTCCTCCACCCCGGCCAGGCGCCGCAGAGAGAGAGAGAGAGCAGAGAGGCGGGCGGGCAGAGACCCTCGATCCCCGCCACCTTTTCTCTCTCACCAGGAGGGGGGCTCAGCTGCCACGGGGCCCTGCTCCCCTCCCCGGCCCCTTCCCATGGGCAGCAGCAATCGCCCGCTGGCCACTGCCATGCCGCCTCTGCCTCCTCCTCTCCGAGGGGGGGAGGGCAGGCGAGCTGCGGCACTGTCTCCTCCACCCTGGCCGGGCACAGAAAGAGAGCGAGAGGGGCAGGCGGGCAGAGACCCTTGATCCCCGCCACCTTTTCTCTCTCGTCGGTTAGGGTGGCGGGGGGCACAGTTTGGCGCCCCTGAGGGCCACCGTGCCCTAAGCGAGCACCTAGCTCACCTAGCGGGTGAGCCAGCCCTGAAAGGAAGGCAATAGCAAACTACCTCACTTGCCTTGAAAGCCTTTATACGGTCACCATAAATTGATTGTGACTTGATGTCTAATCCATACATAAGTTTGGTTATATTAAAGACATTTAAAAATAAAGGAAGTGGCTCGTATATTAATTAATTAATTTCCCTACTTCAGACCAGTAACTGCAGCATGCGGAGGATATATCCCCTTAGCAGCTTTTGGCCCTTTTTACATAATCTGAGGCCACCGACTCACCAGTGGCTGCTTTGCAGCCACAGGGCTGGGCTTCTTGTGAGGTGGGAGGCCACATGGCCTCATGGCATGCTCTAACACACCGAGTGTACTGGCACTTCATCCAGCACAACGCCACAGATGAAAACGCGCCAGCCAGTGGGAGGCTCTGCAGGCCAAAGCTTGACCCACAGAGGGAGACGCGGTGACTCAATGGAGGTTCCATGTTTGCAGCAGTCTGGCACAGTCCAGCAAGCAGGCTACTTGAGGGGAAACAGTTGGGCTAGCCCAGGAGCAGGCAGGATAGGAGGGATCAAAACAAGCCGTCCAAGGTTGCCCGAAGATGACCGGGGCCAACTGAGTGCAGCCGGAGCTGCCTGAGCAGCATCAGAGCCAGCCAAAACTGTCTGGAAGACCAGGGGGCTGCACAAGCCACCAAGCCACCAGTGACTTCTCAGCGGGCTCTCACCAGTCCCCTGGCAGTCTCACAGGTTGCCCCAGTGGTCCACTCACCAGGCCTTCTTCGACGATGAGTCCTGCTAAGCTCTCCTTGGCAGCCCAGTAGATGGTAACATCTATAGCGGGTCCTCGTAGCATCTCTGAAAGTGCCAGCAACTTCCGAAGGCAGACAAATCTTCCTTGCAGGTTTTATCATAGAGCATGAAGATCTTCTGGGCAGCTGCCACAGCCCTCAGCTAGGTCCAAAGCAGAAGGCCAGGCCTAGAGGTCCACATGCTCACATCACCGAGGCTGCTGGGTCCAGCAGGTCCACCAACAGCCCCACCTGGTAAGTCCCAGCCACTAGCTCCAAGCACACTAGTGAGCATGAATGCCAGAGAAGACTCAGCCTGTAGAATCTCTGGTGTAGCAGCAGCAGAATTTGCAGCAGCAAATTTTCCCTTCACTTTATAGTTGTGTTTGAATTTGAGCATGCCTCCCAAAACAAGAGCTGCAGGAACAAAGCGGGCTCAGCCAGCCCCTCAGAGAGTAGGGGAACATAATAATAGATTCACTAATGCTGCTGCCTCCTCATGGAAGAAGCAGCTCAGGGCTGGAAGAGCTGCTCCTACTCCTAGGTTCTGTGGTCCTAGCACATTCAGTTGTCCATAGTGATTCAGTTTTTGAGAGAATCTCATAAGCTTTTGTCCACCTCAATGAGCATTTTAGTCAACTGGGTGCTCAGCCACCATCTTCCCTACCCCAGCCGGCAGCTGAACCTGTTAGGCCTTCTGGCTCTCACTCCATTGCAAAAAAAGCCTCCACAGCCACCTAAAGGGTATAGGTATGCCCACTCACCGAGTGAATCCTTGAGAACCAGCTTATCTGAAGATGAGGCTCCAAAAGGCGCAAGTCACACAGGAAGCATAATTACAGAAGGAGTAAGGCCCACCACCCACCAGTAGTCCCTGATTCTTCTTCTAGCAAGCCATCTTTGGGTGAGTTCTCCTCTGACAAGGTATCTTTTCATTCTTCTGGGGAGTGCAGGGTTACAGGTACCTGCATCCCAGGTTTGATATCTTGGGCTATCAGGAGGTGGGAGAGGGAGGCCAATGGCCCTGCGACTGTGTGGGGATCCACCCAGGCAAATATCGCTTGATCTACCATCAAGGCCATCCCCCAGGTATGCTGCTCTGTATATTATATGTCTTTTGATCATGCTGGTGCCCTTAGGGTGAAATGTGATGTACAGTCTGCCTTTCACCATCTCCCGGTCCATCCTAGTGATCATTGTTTGTTGGGGTTTAAGCTTAATGGCTCTTGATACATAGACAAGGCAATGCCTTTGAGGCTTTCAGCACTTTTTTGGAATGGGCAGTAAAAGACTGCACCCCTTCCCCCTTTGTCACTCACTATCTGGATGATTTTTTGTTTGCAGGGCCTTCAGGCAGCCCTTCTTGTGCAAAACACTTGGCTTCATTTCAGGCTTGGGCTGAGGAGCTGGCAAAGGTCCCTTTGGCAAAGGATAAGACGGAGGGCCCGTGCACATGCCTGGTATACCTTGGGATTTTGCTTAATTCTGTGCAAGGCTCATCTCGGCTCCCTGAGGATAAATTGGCTGCCTCTAGGGCCCTTATCACTCTAGTCATGGCTCAGCAAAAGTGTACGTTCAAGGAGATTCAGGCCCTTTTGGGCCACCTCAATTTTGCTTGCAGAGTGGTTTCCCTAGGTTGGGCTTTTTGTGCACGTCTGGCCAGGGCCACCTCCAGGGTTTCTTCTCCTCCCCATCACGTTAACATCACTAAGGACACGAAGGCAGACTTGTTGGTTTGTTTAACCCACCTTGCATCTTTCAGTGGTTTGTCTATCTGGCAAACTCCCCTTGACTTGAGCCCATCCTTGCAGATTCATTCGTATGTTTCTGGCAGCATTGGGTTTGGAGTATTTTTTAATGGCCACTGGTGTGCTAGTTGTTGGACTGTTAGTTGGGCTGGGGCAGTAGACTTGCCAAGTCCCACCAGGGGGTGGGGAAACCCCCACCTGAGAGGCCTGTTACCCGCCGCTGGCGGATCGGGCCATGGGGGGAACCCCACCCCCAAAGCACGTGACGTGCCCAGCGTCAGCACGTCACCCGGAAGTGACGCAGTCACATCGGGCGCGTTGGGGGTGGGGCCGCGGTCATCCGAGGGAAAACTCTATGGTTTTCCCTCGGATGATTGTGGCCCCGCCCCCGGCGTGCCCGACATGGTTGTGTCACTTCCCGGTGACATGGTTGTGGTGTGCGCGCGCTTTGTGCACGCGCACACACTCCCAGACCGGTGCTGGACTCCCCCGGTATACAGAGGGTAAGGACTTGGCAACCCTATGGGGCAGACATCCTCAGGGAACTTACCTCTTTGGAGTTTTTCCCAATTCTAGTTGCAGTTAACATCTGGGGGAGGCATTCAAGGGTAGGAGGGTTTGCTTTTGGTATGATAACCAGGCTGTGGTTCATGTCATCAATCCCCAAACCTCATGCTCTATGCGGGTTATGCGTCTGATGAGTAAATTTGTTCTACTGTGCCTGTCATGTAACATCACCTTTTCAGCACAGTATATTGCAGGTACTGATAATGACACTGCCAATGCCTTATCTTGGTTTCAGGAGGAGAGGTTTTGAAAGTTAGCCTTGGAGGTGAATGACTACCTGGACCCCTTCCCAGAGGAACTTTGGAACCTTGGCACAGATTGATCTTGCAGGGAGTATTTAATTCTATTGCTCTCTCCACATGGTGTTTGTACTCTCAGGCAGTTGAGGCCTTCTTGGCTTTCACTTCGGGGGGGGGGGCTCTTGGCCTATTTCAGAGACATTGGTTTTTCAATACCTTGATTTCATGAGGGAATGCAGTCTTGTCCCTGGGACTATGGCCATTCACCTGTTTACCTGTCCATCATATTCTTCTTTAGCAAAGCTCAAGGCTATCCAGATCCCTGATAATCTTTCGTGGCTCACAGGGCAATAGAAGGGTGGAGGGAATGCAGTCTTGTCCCTGGGACTATGGCCATTCACCTGTTTACCTGTCCATCATATTCTTCTTTAGCAAAGCTCAAGGCTATCCAGATCCCTGATAATCTTTCGTGGCTCACAGGGCAATAGAAGGGTGGAGGAGGCTCACTCCTTGCAGACCAGATATCCATCTTCCAATAACCTTTGGCATCTTGGCTGCACTTTTACAGCAGCTTCTAGCAATTTGTTGGTCTGAATTTGAGGTTAGCCTATTTCAGGCTTCCTTTGCTCTGGCCTTCTTTGGAGCTTTCCATTGCAGTAAACTTGTCTCAGCATCAAGGCATGACCGCTCAGGCTCGGCCTTGGCTTTAAATGACATTCACATTCAAGGATCCACCATGTGGGTACTCCTTCGTAAATCCAAGACAGATCAGATGTGGCTTGGGTCCCACCTTTTACTTAGATCTGCCAGGAGCAGTCAGCCTTGCCCTGTTCACCTCACTGGGGAATATATGGCTATACGCCCTTCTTTACAAGGTCTTCATACACACTGATGGCTCCTTTCCAACCCGCTTTCAATTCGCTAGCCTACTTAGGGCTGGGATTGCTTCCATCAGGCTTTTCCCTGGGGATTTTGGTGCTCACTCCTTTCAGATCGGCACTACCACCTCTGCTGCTGAATGTGGGCTATCACCTGATACTATTCTCTCTGTGGGCTTCTGGAGGTCTTCGGCTTACGAAGCCTATGTTTACCCTTACGTTGGTCTTTCTGCTCATTTCTCTAATTTTTAGTTTCCTCCAGCCTCATCAGGATAGTTTGGATCGTGGGACACAGTATAGTGAACTGGGCTCACTGCTATGCTTCCTCTTCAGGATGGGGAACGTCCTTGGGACTGGACGACCATCTTCGGATCGTATGGATGGAATGAAGGGGTATGTGCTGGGATGCCTTCCTGCCTACAGTTTGGCATGCCATCACCTCCAGTGGACCTCCAGATGCATTAGTGATCCAGCTGGGGAAGAATGACCTACCCAGGCATTAAGGTGTCGACCTCACTTTGGCCATTTCAGTGGACTTACTGGCCTTGCATTCTTGGCTTCCATGGGTTGAATAATTCTGGTCTGAGCTGCTGGAAAGGAGGAATTGGAGGGGTGATATCCCCCACAATAAGATGGACTTGGCAAAAAGAAATATTTGCAAGGCTGCAACTCACTTTGTGGAGTCAGTCAGTGGCTCAGTGATCCAGCACCCTGATATTTCTTTTAGGTTGTCTGTTTTGTACAGGGCCAACAGGATGCCTTTATCCTTCTGAGATCAGGGCTTCTGACTTCATGGTGAGCAGAACTCCCTTTCTTCTTGGTTGCAGCACTAGGAGCTTTTGATGGGAACAGGGTGGTGTTTTAGGCACTCGGCTGGATCCATTTTGTGGGGAGGCTACACCTGCATACCCGCCTCCTTGGGTGGGGACCCCCTTATGGGGTCTTGGGGGTCGAGTCATTTAGTGGCATGCCCACCTGGGGGGCAGCTGCCTGGCTCCACTCCCAGGCAGTGATCCCTCTAAGCTGAGTTAGTGTGAGCTAGCTTAGTTTTTTATCCTCTGGCTCACACATTTTTGTCTCAGCTCAGGAAGGATGGCTCCAGGGCAAGCTAATTTATGCAGCAGCCAAATCGCTCACTCACAACTTTAATGCCAGTGAAACACAAAGTGGAATTTTTGCTCACAAGACTCCACAGCTTAGAGTGAGTATTGCTCCCAGGTAGCAAGGGTTCCATACAGGGGCTTGTGCCTTTGTGGGACCACCTTCTTGTCACTCCTGGTTTTCCCAGAATGTGGTTCATTGGCCAACAGTTGGGTCACTCAGTGCTTGGATCCTGCCATATGCTGCACCAAATGCTCTGAATGCTGTAATCAATGAAAACTGTGAAATTTTGCTCCAATTTACTATTGTGTTTTTCTTACTGTAATTTTGCCTCCTTTCTCACTGGGTGCCCAGTGCCCACTCTGCCCTTAGGAATGCAAATACTTTTATGCAGAAAACTAATCAACTTGTATTTCTCATGAAATCATCATGCAAATACAATTCATACCTGGCCATTGTGATATTCACCATTCCTTGAGATAATGTCATGTTGTTTAACAAGCTGAATCAAATTTTTCAAGATCTGGCCCCTACTAGCTATCTACTAAGTAATACTAGCTTTCAATACCTGAAAATGCCAGACAAAAGGATGAAATGGATGGAGAAGGAATGGAACCTCTCTGTGGTACCAGTTAATAAGTTATCTGCCTACATTAGGATGGGGTTGGAAAGCATGGCAGTGTTGCCTTGTCTATGTGCTCCTAAAAGGTAGGAGTTGGAGAATGGGACAAATTACTGGCTGGTGGAAAACAGAGTATCATTGGTTACTACTATTTCCTGATTCTGAGTAACGCTGCAGGGAAAATTACTTTCTGGCCACCACTATTGAGGCTGGGTGAAGGGGAAACCTTGAGCTGACCTCAGGAAGATCAGCATCTTCATACAACTTTCCTTGGCAAATTACCTGCTAATAAAATGTCATTTAAAAAAAAACATTGCATTTTATTAAGCAATTTCAGAAAATGATTTTTCAGTATATATAAAATTTGTATCAGAATATTGCTCATATAAAAATTGTAAAATGTTGCAGGTGCCATAACACTTGACCCAGCAGGAAGACATCCATTAAATGTTTAACAAAATAATAAGAGTACTCCCAACATGCTCTGTGTCAATGTAAAATAATGCACAGTGCAAGCATTAAAATGCAGCCATTCTCATACATTTCCAGTTTAGACTAATTAATGTTGTTATTATTTGCATACAAAGTACAAACTGATTTCTCTTAATAACGCCTCTTAGTTTTTGAACTTGCTGAGAAAGTTTATGTCGTATGGCTAAATCACAAATTTTGAAATTCCTTGTCTCATTAATCTGAGTAACTTCTGGACTTCGTGGGCACTCCATGAAACTGCAGAGCGGTCGGGTTAGAACGGATAAAAGGAAGTACTTCTTCACCCAAAGAGTGATTAACACATGGAATTCACTGCCACAGGAAGTGGTGGGTGCTACAAGCATGGACGGCTTCAAAAGGGAATTAGATAAGCATATGGAGCAGAGGTCCATCAGTGGCTATTAGCCACAAGGTATAGCTAGGGGCTCTGGGGCAAGTGATGCTCTGTCTTCTTGGTGCTTGGGGGGGGGTCAACAGTGGGAGGGCTTCTAGTGTCCTGGCCCCACTGCTGGCCCTCCTGATGGCACTGGTATTTCTGGCCACTGTGTGACACAGCGTGTTGGACTGGATGGGCCTTTGGCCTGATCCAACATTGGCGTCTCTTATGTTCTTATGTTCTTATGCTTGCAAAAGAGAGAGCCAAAAGAAGGTGTCATTCAACGCTTATCAGGGACCTATACTGAAGCAGTGGCTTGATATGTCAACTCCACAGCACTCCCAATCTATCTTCTCTAGTGTCTGCAAAGGCTGGTTTAAAAATAATTTGTCATTCCATTCCTAGGCAGGAGACCCAAGCAGATACGTTGGGGCTGCAGGGATTAACCCTTTATATTTCTTGCTGTACTTGGCTATATATCCTTGCGTAATGGAGCAGATTTATAACAAGGTTCTCATGAAACTGGCAAGAGGGCACACCACTTATAAAGGGATGTGTCTGGGGCTGCTCCCAGTTGGAATGCTTAGCATGAGACTGCTGGAACTGAAGCATGGCATGGTTGTTTTGGGGGATCCAGGGGTGAAATAGCTGACATGCTTTTCGGAACGGCAGATGGAGACCAAGATGGAACACCCCTCAGACACTTGAATGAGAAGAGACCACTTGGTATACTTACATTGCAACAAAGAAAGTTTGAACCAGAATTCAATATGGTATTACTTGGATGATGAGATCATCTAGTGGGACCCTGCTTTGTTTGCCACCATTATCAGAGATCCATCAAGTGGAAATGTGTGACTGTACCTTTTCAGTGGCTGCATCAAGACTATAAAATAAGAAGGAGGCTCAACAGTTACCCTTCCTAGATGGCTTTTAGGAAGGCTGCACAAACATACTTATTCTTTTGCCTGCGTTAAGGTTGATTCTTTAGGGCTATGAATCAGACTGCTTCAGTCCCAACAAGTTTTATTTTTGATGTCTTTCATGTATGTCATATTAATACTTTTATATTTTGGAAGCCATCTTAGGGGTTACATCCATGCCAAAAAGGCAGGATGCAGGCAAGATGGCAGAGAGCGCGAGAGATGGAGAGGGAGAGGAAGGGAGATACACTGGTCGCTAAAGGGAACTCTCAGGGCTTTCAATTGACTAAAAGCATAATCCTTGAGTTCTTCATGCTCCCAAACAAGCATGCAGATTTTGACATTATCTTTATCTTTCCCTCTGATGATACCTCTTTGAACACACACACACACACACACAATTCTAAGTATTTATAAATACACGTTAAAAATAGCCTCTGAAGGTTGAAAGCCCAGAGTCATAGCAGAAACAATCTCATTGCATAACAACAACAGCAAGGAATCAGCGTGACATTTCGGTAAATGCTACAGCCATTTGTAAGTGTTCATTTCAGCTGGTACCCCATCTATTACATGACAGCTATTTGCTTAACATCCCTGTGCGAATTCACTTGGTTTACAGATAAGCTGTTTAAGGAGGAGCTGGTATCAAGATGTAAAGTGTTATAATATGGACAATTTGTTACCACTGCAGCTGAATGTCTGTGTCATTATAGCGTGTGGCGGCAGGGTCACACTCAGCTGTTTCTTAAACTTCCCAGTTAATGGAGGGAGAGAGAGGAAGTGTGCTGCTTGGAAAGAATCAGTGCAATTCAAATTTGTAAAATGTGTAAAGGTTGACTAGCATCCTCCCAACATGCAGAGCTGCTCTGCAAGACTCATTAGCAGAGAGAAGATGGTTAGCGCAATGGAGAGTAGAAACAGCAGTGGCTATTAGCAGAAGAGACTGGCAAGGAAAGCATGCAGCCTCATGCTCAGAGCATCTCAGTATCTAACTGAATAGGGGATTGCATGACAGAGGATGAATCACTCTATAA
The DNA here is from genome assembly GCF_001447785.1 of Gekko japonicus. NCBI lineage: Eukaryota > Metazoa > Chordata > Lepidosauria > Squamata > Gekkonidae > Gekko > Gekko japonicus. The sequence goes on along the minus strand of NW_015170913.1, from coordinate 268,062 downwards.
TTGTTCTGTATATTTCAATATATGGTGGTGGAAAGTGTCCTCAAGTTGCAGCCAACTTATGGTGACCCTGTAGGGTTTGCAAAGCAAGAGACGTTCAGAGGTGGTTTGTCATTGCCTGACCACCCTGGATTTCCGTGGCGGTCTCCCATCCAAATACTGCCCAGGGCTGACCCTGCTTAGCTTCCAAGATCTGACATGATCAGGTTAGCCTGGTGTTAAGTTGCTCACTTAACAAAGTAGTCGGAGAGTGATTTAGCAAAGATTCAGCTTTATGCAGCAACTCAAACACAACTCCAACACGGATCAACATCTGATAGCCAGAACAGCCTTTACATTGCAGTTGTCCTGCTTTTAAACTCTCCCGGCTAATGTAGCCACACCCACTGTACAAATACCAACCAATAAGGTTATTCACATAAGGACCAATCATGGATGTTCCCGCTCAGGGAGCTTGCTAGAAGGTGATTGGTTAGGTGCTTCCTGGGCTAGTAACACGATTGGATGGATTTGGATCCTAGCCCAGGACGAAGCTTTACATTACACTTCAATTAGATGTTTCACAACATATCATGCATTCAAGGCAGCTTTGAATACACTACACCTGGGCTATCCAGGTCAGGGCATTTTCAATATACAGCACCGGGTAATTGTCATTATTATTTGTTTATTTGTTTGTTTGTTGTTCAGTTTTTACCGTGACGTCTCCCACAAGCAGGCTCAGTGCAGTTTAAAACGTGGTTAAAAGATACAACATAATAAAAATATGACCTTAAAATCTATAAAACTATTAATTAACCAGTACACAACATTTCTAAAACATTACTGAAACATTTGATGATGTCTGCTACACAATTAAAATCCCAGAGGATTCAGATTGTGGGTAGCCATAGATGGAATGGTATAGAGCAAATGGGTGGGTGAGAAAATCAGCCATGGTAGAATAGAACAGGGCAGAGCAGGGGAGGCCATTATGGATGAGTTGCCACCGCCTCAACCATACTCTTGGCAGCATATCTCCATTTTATAGGCCCAGCAGAACTGCATTTGATCCCACGGGGCCCGGATCTCAACTGGGAGAGTGTTCCAGCAGACCAGTGCCAGAACTGAAAAAGTTCTGGCTCCGGTTGAGGCCAGGCCTACATCCTTTGGACCAAGGATCACCAGTAGATGTTGATCATAGGAATGCAAAGTCCATCAAGGGACATATTAGGAAAGGCAGTCCTGTAGGTATGTTGGTCCCAGTCTACATAGGGCTTTAAATGTTAAAACCAAAACCTTGAACTTGATCAGAATTCAAGTGGGAGCCAGTGCAGCTGATGCAGCACTGGATGTATGTGTACTCTCAGTGATGTCCCCGTAAGGACGCACACTGCTGCATTCTGGACCAGCTGCAGTTTCCGGGTCAGTCTCAAGGGTAGCCCTGTGTAAAGTGAGTTACAATAATCCAGCCTGGAGGTGACAATTGCATGGATCACTATAGCTAAGTTGTGGGGAGAGAGATAGGGGACCAGCTGCTTGACCTGCTGAAGGTGGAAGAATGCAAATCTAGCAACCACTGCGACCTGGGCCTCCACCAAAAGCCAGGCATTCAGGATCACACCCAAACTTCGAGTCCTCACCGTTGGTGCAGGTGCTAATATCGCTCCATCACCCCGTGTCCCAGGTAAAGGACCTCCATCTTTGTTGAATTTAATTTCAGTCGGCTCTGCTTTAACCATGCAGCCATGGCATCCAAACTCTTGGCCAATACGTCTGGGGTGGTATTTGGCTGACCATCCATCAAATATAGATGGGTGCCATCAGCATGCTGGTGATAGCCCAGCCAAAACCTCAGACTATTTGGGTGAGGGAACACATATAGATATTGAACAAAATAGGGGAGAGGATTGCCCCCTGAGGGACACTGCATACCAAAGGGTAACGCAGTGACACCACTCCCCAAGCATCACCCTCTGTCCCCAACCATGGAGAAATGGGACCAGCCACTGCAAGGCTGTCCTGTGTATCCCCATGTTGGTGAGGTGGTGGGTTGTAAGATCATAGTTGACCATGTTGAATGCCACCATTAGGTCTAATAACAACAGAAGCATTGACTCGCTTTGATCCAGATGTCAACGAAGATCATTAGTGGGGGCAACCAACGCCATCTCCATCCCATAGCCAAGGTGAAAGCCAGACTGAAACAGGATAGAGGAATCTTCCAAGAATGTCTGGAGCTGTTCAGCTATTGCTCCCTCAACTACTTTACCCAGAAACAGAAGATTCAAGACTGGATGGTAGTTGGCTGGATTGGTAGAATTCAAAGATGGTTTTTTCAAGAGTGGTCTCACCACTGCGGTCTTTTAAAGTCCCTGGGAAGTCCCAGAACTCAGGGTAGGGTTGCCAGGTCTGTTGGAAATACTGGCAGGGATGGGGGAGTGGGAAGTGATGTCGCACAACATGCCTACATCACCCAGAAGTGGCATAGGGAAATTGGTGATGTCAGGGGCGATGCTCTGGTTTTTGGGCAAAACTCTATGGTAAAATCAGCCTCAAACGCTAGAGTTTTGCCCAAAAACCAGAGCACCGTCCCCAACGTCACTGACATGCCTATGTCACTTCTGGGTGATTCAGACATGTTGCATTTATTTCTGGCGACGTCACAGTAAAGTACTGGGTTCGCACATGGAGACTCAGACTACAACATACTAACTAGACGCATTTATTGTACTTCACAATAAGAGAACACACATGGCCCGGCAAGAGAATACACTCCACCCGGGTACACCCACAGTTCTATTGGGGGGGTTGAATTTCCCGCCAAAGGTTCTATTGGAGGACTCAGGGTGGTCTAGGATCCTTGGTCCCTATTGTGTTAGGAACCAAGCTAAGGACTGAGGCCGCAGACCCCTGGTGGCGGTCCACAGGCATAACAGTCACTGTTTGAGGGGGAATTTCCTCCCAACAGCTAGCTGGCTGGTGGCGGGCAGGAGCCTGCAAAACCAGGGGATCCCCCGCCTCCTACTGGGGAATGGAAACCCTAGCTCAGGGACAAGTTGATAATATCTACCTGTGGGGGGTATTATCAGCAACAGGATACGGGATCAGAATGTAGACTTGCTGTTATGATTCAGGGAAAGTAAAGGTTGTTGACTGAAATCTCAGTTAGTCATTTGTACTCCCTTTTGTCAACCTTGTTGAAAAATTAACATTTTATTATAACTTTGATTTTATAGAAACAGACATCAGGCAGCCCTATTTATTTAAAATGCTTGTATCTTGCCTTTTGATACAACAAAACCCCAAGGCAGGCTGCAGAATAAATTTACTACATAAAACAAATACAATAAAATAAAATTGCCCACATTAAATTAAAATGACTAGAGCAATTAAAAAGCTCAGAGCCTAAAAACAGTGAGTAGATAAAAGATGTGTAAGGAGCCATAAATCATTGTCTGTTGAAAGTCTAGGCACAATAAATGGGTCTTAACTGTCTTTGTGGAAAAAAAAACCTTTCAAAGCGGGAGTCAAACAAACTTTCCAGGGCAGAGCATTCTATAGTCTTCGTGCCACCACCAGAAAGGACCTGTTTAGAGAGGGTGGCACACAAATAAGAGACTCATTAGATGTTCTCAAAGTCTAGATAGACTCTAGGCCCGTATTTTCTTGGCTGTTAAAGCAGAGTGATCCTCTTATAGGAAAAAAATATGAATCAGCATCTGAGAGACGAAAAAGCAGCTTCTCTGAATCTGAAGAAAAAATTAAACTCATTAAAAGCGCTGTGAGAAATTTGGTTCTAGGCTCTATGTAAAGAGGACAGGATAAAATGTAGTGTGATAGGTCTTCTGGAACTGAAATTCTGCAAATAGAAAGATGTGAAGCCAGTGGTATTTGGGAGTAACATCCAGCTAGCAAAGCCCTTGGTATGGCTTGAAACTGAATTGAAGTAAAGGCTAGTCTGAATTTATGGAAGGAGATTTTAACTAGTTAGGGGGCTCTAATATGGTCCCTTTTAACAAGTTTGAATCATGGGGAGAATTTGGACTCGGAAACTGCCTGCCTGCCTGTCTGTTGCAGCATCACACTTAAACACCCAAACACGAATGTTGGGACCAGCCATGAGGACACCCTGAGAGTCATCCAATATGGAGTAGTTTAAACTGCACTGCAGGAGAAGCTGGCCCCAGGATCTGCATGCCACTGGGAGGTCGCTCCCCACCACATGCAGATCCTGGCTGGGAGGGCTTCTCCTGCAGTGTGGTTTAAACAGCATTGCAGGAGAAGCTGGCCCCAGGATCTGCTGTGCCACGGCTCACAGATAGCTCCCTGAGGCACAGAAGCTTCTGGGGCTGGTTTCTCCTGCAGCCTGGTTTAAATCAGGCTGCATGAGAAGCCAGCCCCAGGCCAAGCCAGTGGGAACAGTTTACTCCCCTTGGCACAGCTGATCCTCGGACTGTCTTCTGCAGTTCCTTTAAACTTTAAAGGGACTGCGGTAGAAGCCCTACTGGTAATCCCCAAATATATCCCAGATTTTCTTGGGATTTTTCCCCGGTTTTCCTGAGAAAATCTGGATACATTTGGGAAGCGGAAATATACCCAAAAATCCCAATAAGGTATTTTTCCGGTATATTTTCAGCTCGGGTAGATCTGAATGTACACCCACATTCCTCACTATCCACAGCATATGTATGTATTCCTTGGGTCCTCTTTGACACCCAGCCTGGTCCCCAGATTGGTTTGGAGTCCTGTTCTTTTTTGTTTTTTGTTTTTAACAACTTATATACAAATCCACATACCATAAACACACACATCCCACCCCTTCGAAACACCCAATATCAGCCCCATGTGCCACCCATCCTCACCACAAAAAACAGATCACCTCCTATGAGAAATTAAAGCTTCTCTTGATCTAAGCATTCATACACTGGAGACCACACTTTTTGAAATAAAGTATTCATACTCCCATTCACCTTTTGCGTTAAATTGTCCATTTCTGCAATATCTATTATTTTACTTATCAGCTCCCCTTTAGTTGGTACCAACTCAGTCTTCTGAATTCTCGCGGCCGTTATTATATGCAAAATTAGATATTTCTCTTTTTTCTTCCATTTATCTGGATATATGTTTAATAGAAACACTTCTGGGTCTAGCGGAATTTGTTTTTTAGTTATCTGACATAGCAATCCTTGGATGTCTTTGCAAAATTTATTCACCTCCTTACAGGTCCACCAAACATGGTAATATGAGCCCAACTGTATCTTGCACTTCCAGCATTTACCATCTAGTCCCTCATACAACCGAGCTAGTCTGTCAGGTGACATGTACCACCGGTATATCACTTTATAAACATTTTCTTTCAATGCAGTAGCTTTTAGCCATCTTATGTTTGGAGTCCTGTTCAAAAGGTTTTTACAGGTTTTGTGCCCTGTATCCTGGCAATGCCCAGTTTGGATATTCTGCTCCTTACTTCTTTTTCATTTCCACACCTAAACTCTTTCTCTCTTGTGATCTTATTTGATCTAGCATTGCCTATGGCTTCAATCTTTGCTTGGGTTTTATTTTTTGTTTGCTCTACATCACAGACTGTTTCTTCTTAAACTAACCTCTGTTGGCCTGCTTGACTACGTGTATTGCAGCACATTAGTAACTGACAAGTGGAGACCTACAATAAAATGTAGTAGGGCATTCCCCAGCCTCAAAGAGAACCACTCCAGTCAGCCTGGAGCAGAAACATTACAGAAACATTACAGCTGTATATTATTTGGGGGGGGGGGCTCAGAAGAAGTGAAAGTACAACAGATACTTTTCCCCATTCTTATCCTCCAGAAACCTCCTCTGCCCCCCTGCTACATAAAGAGCTACAATTGGGTGTCAGGGTTGGCTGCCTCATATCTTCTTTTAACAGCATAGGTTTTTGGTTGGCGGCTAAATTTTCTATCCCAATGTGTGGTGTTCTAGAAATGTTGTGGACTGTCTTGGGTTGCCAGCAGGCCTAGCGGAAAATGTCCTGTCTCGTTAAGAGTCATATTGTATGGGAATGGGTAGCTGAAGCATTTTGTGGCATGGAGGTAAATAACATCACCTGGTAAATCATATGTCATTAAGCCTCTATTAAAAAGACAGGTTATTTTTGTTCAGGTCTGCTGGAAGCCATATGGCTGCCCCAATTCTCAACCCTTTAGCAGGACTGCAGGACACGGTAGATAATGGAAGATACTTCTTGAAGGTGGAATGGAAAAAAGATGTCATCTTTCCTTTCTCCCTCGTGAAACCTCCCTTCCCCCACTTGTATTCTTGAAAAGTGAGGGGCAAGTGTCTGCCTCAGGTGGAGTGTAAAAGTGTTTTTTCAAGATGCCGTTTCATTTATTTCAAAATCTGCCTGAGGCTGAGATTCCTGTTCAAGGCTATGGAGGCTTACCTGCCTCTCATGGTAGATCAGACAAGTTTGAAAAGCAAGTCTTTCAAAGTTTGTTAGATCCTCATTCTCTTTGCAACTCTAGGAATTAATGGGAACCCTAATGTCTCCCCCCTCCCCCTTAGGTTTTTTGCAAGCGGCCTTCAACCTAATGGCCATCAGTAAAAATGAGAACTTGTGCTGGCATGTCAGTTTTCTCTCTTTTGAATTTCCTTTTAGGGGTAGGAAGGACAATTTTGCCCTTTTTTGCAGGTAAAAGGGTGAAAGGATCTTTTTCCTGCATAGCTGGGTGTTTCCCAAGTTATGCAGAAAACTCCCTCTCCTTTATAGATTGCCCCGTTGTGTTGCTGGTGTTAGCCACAAAAGGGCTAGTTCACTTATATTAGTACTAGGGAGCAAAGTCCATTGTGGACGAAGACAATGGGCCCTAGAAAGGTAGGGTGGGTGGGTGGGTGGTAGATAGATAGGTAGATGGAT
>NW_015170913.1:250738-261144 GCF_001447785.1 Gekko japonicus | reverse complement strand
AAAGTGAGAGAGGGAAAGAATGAAGGGAGATAGGGAAAAAGGAAGAGAGAGTGAGGAAGGGGGGGTAGTGGGGAAAAGGGGCGTTGGGGGTTGGCTCAGCACCGCCGCCACCCCTCGCCTGCTGCCCCCAGAAAGCTGGCGAAGGTGGGGGGGAGCAGCGAAAATTAAAGCCGGCCTTCCACTGATTCCCTCCAGCCCTGGCTAGTTGGGGGGGGTGGAGTCGGGTGGCGGCGAGTGGCTTATCGCTGCCGCTCTTCAAGTGCTCCCCGGTTCCATTCACCCACCAGGTGGTTGTCAGCAGTAGCCTGATGTTTGAGGGGACCGGGTGCAGAGGCAGGGCTACAGCCTTTGTGTTTTGAGGTGGGACTTAGGCGACACAGCCAATGGAAGCTGGGGGACCTTCTGACGGACAGTTCAAGCCTCCAAACACTGTTGGTGCGCATTTTCTCTCCGCTGCGTGATGCTGCATCTTACTCAATTATATATAAGGGAGAGATAAGCAACCAGCTGGTAACCAGTGGGAGACCTGGGGAGAGCAGGGACATGGGAGTGGAGTAATGTTGGCAATACCATGATGTCACTTTGGTGTGAGGAGGGAACGTACTTTGCCTCTATGTTAAAACTATAGATTTTTTGGTGATTCCTAGAGAGGACTGCCATCTTTCCTATCCTCTTTATGAAGGCTTCAAGCAGCTTGCTGGGGGTGACTATGATGATGGCAAGGGTCTGCCTTTTCTATCCATTACCAATCCCTGTATGTCTGTTTGGATTGTGCTGAGAGCAGCTAACAGCCAATCAGGACCCATAGCAGGCTGAACAAGCTAGTTAGGAGGGAAGAGTAAGAAAACAAATCTGCTGCACTGTCATATATACTATCTGTCTTGTCAGATAGGATCTGAACATTCAGAGAGTCAGACTGGAGTGATGCTGTCTCAGAGCCTGGCTTTGCCTGTAAGTGAGCTAAAATAGTAAATGGTTTGAGAAAAGGTTTAACCCTCCAGATAGTGACACTTGAGGAGTCCTGTTTCAGGAGAGTGTGCTGTCTCAAAGCCTAGTTTCTGGGGAAAGCTGGCTAAAGAATCAGAGTGCAATGAACAGTTATTGGCCAAAGTTTTATTGTTGAGGTGAACTTTTGGCCTTTCCCCAAACTTGGGAATCTCACAGTATAAGTATGATCTACTTCTGGAAATTCTGTTATGTGAGGCAGATTTTCCCGCCAAAACACTGTTCACCATTCTGACTGAGCAGCCTCTTAGTAGAGTGTTTGAATTATAAACTTATAACTTTCTTGTGTCCCACCCAGCGCTACAGAAGTTATCTGGCTTTTTCTCATGCCAGATATTTTTATCGTAACACAGCAGGAGCCCTCTTCTAAAACCCCTTTGGAAATGGCACTTAACACAAAGTCACATTGAAACAAAAAAGTCGATTTTAATGAACAAGCACAACTGTAACAGGAATAGGGCAGGGGATGATGAGTTCTTTAAACTGTAGTTCTTTATAAGAAAGTCAACAGAATATACTTAAAGCTTGAATTCTAAGAGACTTTGTTCTTTACTGTGAGAGATTTGTTTGTCTTGGAGATTTCTTACAGCAACACAGTTTCACAACAATATCTCAGTTTTCTGGAAGTTAGAACTTTCTTCCTGTATATCTATATTTCCCTTTTGGAATTATAACTTTCTCTTTCTGTACTCTTGAGGAGTCTAATACCCTTTCCCTTTTCACTTCTCATACCAGAGGTCCCTTCTGAACTGATCCCTCTGACTAACTAGGTAAAGAGTATCCTCCTTTTCCTAGGAGCAATATCCCTTTTCTGCTTGGCTAGGCTGGCAGTTTTCCACTAACTACCAAACCTCTTCTGGAAAACCTAAACCCCAGTTCTGGAGACAGTGAACAAACTGAATTCAGCTAGTGCTGACACTTAGATGTCAAGCTCTTTCTGAACTTCTCCCAAAATGCACTGGTGTACAGTAAAGGTTAGGAGTTGTGTCCTTTCACTTTCCAGTGACTTGTCTGTTTCCCTCAGACTGACACACACACACCTCCTCTTGACTGACAACTGCCAGGTCAAAATCCGAATGATGACTGACGCTGACAAAACTCATAAGATTTTATGAAACCCACCTCAGCTGGTGCTGACCAATCAGAGAGAAGGGGTGTGTGTGCAAGCAGGCAGCAGCCTGTCACTCAAACTGCTTTTCAATGAGGCATTAACCCCTAATCTCCCAGCTCTCTGAGTTTGCTGTACTAAGCATCCTGGTTTTTGAGGTCAGTTCATCACAGTAACAGCGTTCCGTGCGCCTTGGTGTTTAGTCATGCCGGCCACATGACCACGGAAACTTCTTCGGACAGCGCTGGCTCTTCGGCTTTGAAACGGAGATGAGCACCGCAACCCTAGAGTCGGATGCGACTGGCTTTCGAGCAAGGGAACCTTTACCTTTACTTTTCATCACAGTAGAGCCTGTGGAGAGTAAGGTATTGGTAAGAGAGAGAGCTAAGCAGGGTATAATGCCATAAAGTCCACTCTTCAAAGCAATAATTTTCTCCAGGGGAACTTATCTCTGCCATCTGGAGATCAGTTGTAATTGCCCCCTGAAGGCTGGCAACCCTACTCTTTCTATCAGCCCACCATACTTCACAGGGTTGTTGTGAGGGTAAAATGGAGAAGGAAAAATTGACATATGCCACCCTTGAGCTTTTGGAGGAAGATTGGGATAAAAATGCATTAAATAAATAAATGAATAATAAATAAACAGCTCTGTGTTGAAGGCCTGATGCTGAATGGGCTGAGCAATTTGGGGAGTTAGGATGGAGATGATGTTTCTGGAGCTCCAGTCGAAACTAAAGTCATGTTAGAATGTACAATATCAAGTATGCAAAAGAAGTCAGCTCCTACAGAGGGCAGCAAAGCTAGTTAGATAAACTACTTTGTGCTTCCTTGTTTTGTCTGCAGAATGTCCGTTAGGGGTGTGTGTTCAGTATAAACCAAATAGAATAAATATCCGAAAAATACCTTATTGGTATTTTTTTAGTATTTATTAAGCTGAATGCAGATAAGACAATATGATTCAGCTACTGACACAGCTGGCCTAAATAAAACCTGATATTATTCAGCTTTTATTCAGGCCAGTTATATTGCCGAGTCGCGCCACCACTGTGGTGGCACAGCTTGGAGAACACATTCCCTTCACTCATGTAGGTATGCTGCAGCAGTGGCATGACTCCACAAGTGAAGGGAGAAGGTGTCCCGAGAGCGGGACTCCCGGCCCCCTCCCAGCGGGAGAAACCCAAGACCCGACCCGAGGCCGGACGGAGAAGAAGGGCTCCACAGGACTCACCAGCGTGGTGAAGGGAACAGCAGGGGACGAAGGAGCCGGGCAGGGAAGACGAGATGCTGGACCCCCCGCCCCGCCCTCAGAGATGGGCCGGGTCGCGAGGCAGTGAACGGCCACCAGCGGGGACGAGGAGGGGAGGAGGGCAAACCCTCCCTTCCTCGGCAGTCGGCAGGAGGGGGGGAGACTCAGGTGGGAGGAGGACCTCTGGCTGTGCCGTGGCCGCGGCCCGGCACCCGGGCACGGCCGCGCCAACGGGCACCGAGGCCGGAGGCCCCAGCAAGGGGAGAGGAAGGAGTCTCCCCAGGGACCGGCGTGAACGGTTATGTACGGGGGCGGGGCCACGGTGGGCGGACAGCCAGGGGAGGAGTGGGGGAGCACGGGACGGGAGGCAGGGAGGAGAAAAGGGAGGATGACGGAGGAGGCCGGGGATGACTCCTGACTGAGAGCTGCTGCAAGAGAGAGGGCCGAGCTACAGTCAGCAGGGGTGGTTAGAAGGACGCGGTGAAGTAACCAGCCTTCACGTCCAGGTGTCTGAGGCCCACCCTCCGGAGTCAAAAAGGGGACAGCTGACAGGGTGGCGGAGGCTGAAGGACGGCCGAGCTCGAGCAACAAGGAGGACGATGGGTCGTCGTCGGGCTCGTGTGACAGAAGGCATTTAACGTCCCTTCATTTGTGGAGATTAAATGCCTTCCCTTTACTCCCTGAGTCATGCCGCCATTGTGGCACACCTCCACGAGTGAAGGGAGAAGGCGTTTAACTTCCCTTAACTCATACTGATATTGGGTTTTGGGAACATCGGAAAATACCAATATTTTTGGGGTCCAATGGACCCGATTTTTTTTTATTATTATGCATACCCCTCGTGTATATGCTACTGCACTCGGTGGTTTTTTTTCCATGTACGCCAGGCTCACCAACTGGCTACCTATTTGTTTGGCTCAGACCCTGCCACATTGATCCATGGAACCATCAATGGACTACTACAGTTTGCTTTACATAGTGCTACCCTTGAACAGGAAGCCCTGGCGTGATGTGGTCCATGGGGTTGCAAAGAGTTGGACTTGACTGTGTGACTGAACAACAACAGCACCCTTGAAAATGCATTTGAAACTGCATGTGGTCCAGAATGTGGCTGCCAGGATGCTGACTGGAACATTATGGTCCCCTCATATTAACCCAGTTTTGTGGCAGCTGCACTGGCTACCAATTAGGTTCCAGTTCCTATTAAAGGTATTGGTATTAACTTTTGAAACCCTCTGCAGCTTGAGACCATACCTATGGGACCACCTCTCCCATTAAAAAACCCCTGCTCCCCCCTTGGTTATCCTATTGGGACCTCTTGCAGGTGCCCAGCTCCAGGATGGTTTGGTTAGCCGTCACCAGGGTAAGGGCTTTCTCAGTGATGGCCCCTGTGGAATGCACTCTCTGATGACACCTGCACCCTGCTTAGTTTACCCAGGACTTGTAAGGCCAAATTGCTCAGGTTGGCCTTTGGAAACTAAACAGATGTTGTGGGCTGGTTTGGTAGTAGCATGGTCCTGTGTCATATATTTTATATACATTATTTGTTTTGCTGGCTTTAACTTATTTATTAGGATGTGGTTTTAAGTCTTGTAAGACACCACAAGAACCTCTGGGTAAGCAGCAATTTAAAAAAGATCTAAATAAATAAATAATTAAAACATTCCTGTTTCTCCTCACTCATCATTTCCTGGGAGCCATATAGCTAGAAGTTTAAACCTCTCTCTCTCCCCTCCCCCCCCCCGGTAACGCAAGTTTCTAAATAAATGCTTTTTGTTCTGGTTAACTGGACATGCCAACAAGTACGGTTCTTTCTAAACAAAAATCTCACTCTGCCCACAGGTAGCTCATGCATGGCCCCAACATGTACATTCTTCAAGCCATAGGCTGTAGGAGTGAATGTTGGACTTGAACATACTCCTGTCCCATAAACATGGTGGCTGGATGCCCTAAATACATGCATTCATTCATGAGAAGGTCCTACTGACATGAGTCATTTATTATGGGTTGGATAAATGGATCATATAGATGAAACCTTTTCATACACTAATATACAAGGTATAAGTTCTGATTCATCCAAAATGTCTAGGTGCAGTGAAGCATGTATGCTAAGACTTGCTCCCAGTTTCTCCTTCATGTAACACACATATGTTAGGACCATATATGAGCTGACCATGTAGAAACCTTTGAGAGTTGGCTGGTGGACAGCACTCAGCTGAGTACCTCTGCTGGTCTGCCAAACGCAGTTTCTGTGTCTTCATTCAAAATGGACTAGAGTTAAATGCACAGCACTACACTGCATTGAAATACATTGATGACTGATGCTTTAATTATGTACAGGTGCAATGTGGGATATGAAATAATAAGGACTGAGGAACAATAATCATATTAGTGAATGGCTAAAAAACCATTCTAAGGGGAATTCCATGGCTCAGGAGGAGTGTGAGTTTAATACAGCCACACACATGGATAAGAAACACAAAGAAACCGACCCCTGGAGAGGGGTAACTAGTGTGTCAGCAAAGTAAAGGGTAGCCATTATGGGGCAGGAGGTTGCCTGGAAGGAGCTGGCTGCTGCAGTGTCCCTTCTGCTGCGCTTCAAAGGCCCATAGAGCAGCTTTTTTTTTTTTAATTTAGTGAAAGGTTCTTTAGGAAGAGATGCCCTGAATCATGATCAGATTATTAATTTTTTTTCTTTTAAAAATAATAATAAATAAATAAGTCTGAGGTGCCATGGTTGGCACTTAGCTTAATCAAAGAATGTCATCCTAGTAATAATTTATTACTCTCATCCATCACAGGTTGATCACCTTCTCCGTGGAGTAATTTCTAATGGGTCTCTTGTGAGAGCAGCTCTAGTTCAAGCATCTGTGGATGCTCAAACAGCCAAAGGTTACGGGAAGCAAGGAGGAGGAGGAGGAGGAGGAGAAGGAGATTGGATTTATACCCCGCCCTTCACTTGGAGTCTCAGAGCGGCTTACAAACTCCTTTCCCTTCCCCTCCCCACAACAGACACCCTGTGAGGTGGGTGGGGCTGAGAGAACTCTGACACAAACTGCTCTTTTTCAAGGACAGCTGTGCCAGAGCTTGTGACGGACCCAAGGTCACATCAGCAGGTGCAAGTGGAGGAGTGGGGAATCAAACCCGGCTCTACCAGATTAGAGTCCGCACACTTAACCACTACACCAAACTGGCCTAGGATAGGGCCTAGGGCAGATAAAGGATCTTGGAAAGAAAAATAACGACCAAATTGTGTTTAAATTTTAAGGGATCATTAATGAAATGCTGAAAATGTAAAGGCAGTGGGTAGAAAGAACTTGGAGACTGGGAATCGAAGATGCAAGGTGCTAGTGATAGTTACACAAACCATGCTTGCCCTCTGACATCAGCAGCTACCATGAGATAAACATGACAGCACCGATCCACCAATAATCATTCTACAAGAAGGTGTAAGGCATTAACAGTAGCAAGACAGAATGGATGGGAATGAGCATCTCCACTAAACATGCATTAATTAACGTGCAGCCAGACTCCATCCAAGGTCCTCATGCCTTGGGGATCTCTTCTCTCTGGACTGACCTGATTGTCTCTAAACAATTTCTACTCTAGCCCCACGCACACATCCATAATTTAACAACAACAACAACAACAACAAAAAAAACACCCTTAACTCATCACATTTGAAAGGCAGTACTTGCTAACTCCCCTTTCTTTGATGCACTTTGGATTCTGTGTATTGCACACCTTCAGCTGGAGAAGTTTGCATCACTTGCCTTTGTCTCAGGACTGCAACTGCTACTGCTTGCAGAAGGGCAGGAGATCTGTTTGGGGTGAACAGGCATATTACATCGCTTATAGAGTTACTAACCTCCAGTTAGATCCTGGAGTTCTCCCAGAATCACAGCTGATACAGCGGAAATAGTAATTTCAGAGGGAGAACTCTAAGCATCACATCTCCACTGAGCTCCCTCCCCTCTGCCCTCCCCAAGTACTTCTCCAGGAGTTTCCCAAACGAGAATTGGCTTGAGCAGAACAGTTGCCCTGGAAAAGCCTGTCTTGATGCAGTGTTGGGATTCTTAATTCAAGGCCGATGGCTGTATTGCGAACACAGGAGCCACACTTAGTGAAAGAAAAATATCTTTACTATAAAAACAAAATAAAACATGGGTATGGTACTTTGGATAAAAGAAATAAAATAAAAGGTTACATACTTGCAGTTACTCTCAGTAATATATGCTAACAGCTGCATCTTTCTTTCTCTCTTGGCTTCTAGAACAGAACGACCTCTTTGGTTCACACAAAGGGCCATAAACGTGTGAATACATTAATGCTAGATCGAAGCATTTCTACAAACAAGATGTTAGTTGACCAATACAAAGGTTACAGGTCACTTCATTAGGATAAACAACTCCCACAAACTTTCCTGCCGTTTAATACATTATGTAACGTCAGGGGTCATTTCGTAGAAAAAGAGCTAGGAGAATTCATTAGCATAACTCATTAGCATATGCCACACACCCCTGACATCACCGGAAGTGTGTCATAAGGCCACACCCCCTGACATCACCGGAAATGTGTCATAAGGCCACACACCCCGCCCCCAACGGTCCCGGCCGCCACCGCCGGCCTTGCAGCTCCACTGCCGAGCCCCATGAGGGGCCCGGTGGTGGACCAGCAAGGCCGGCGGGAGTGCAAGGAAGCCCCGCGAAGGCCCTCCCTGGCCCCAGGCAGGCAGGGGTGGGAAGAGGCCGGGAGGAAGCAACTTACCCTCCTTCTTCTCCTGCCTCCTCCTGGCTGAATGAGGGCCGGAAGCGGGGCGGCCGGAAGCAGGGGGCGGGACTTCGTCATGTGCCCCGCCCCCCGTACCTCACCCTGGGGAACTGCAATCCCCCACGTTCCCCCCTGAAATGACCTCTGTGTAACGTAACATCCTGTTTCCTAACAAACAACATTTAACTCTGTAATGACTGAAGTGTAAGCAACTTGCAATTCCAACATGCAGCCTTCGTCACAGCTTTACTAGTCCTGCAACATCCACAATCCCAATTTTCTGGTAACTTTCTCTTTTTCATCACTTTCTGCCTTTTGTCCCTATTTTTGCCTTTCAGCGATATTTTATTAAGCTGTGTAGTGTGACTTGCTAATCTTCTTTGGAGTTCAGCTTGTCCCCTCAGGATTTCTAGAAAGTAAATCTTGAAGTAGGGAGTCCCCATTGACAATGCACATGTATGAACAGTAAGGCACCATTCTGCACGCCACCTGACATTCCACATACCGCAGTGCCTGAAGTCTATTTTGAGCTGTTGCTATCCTGCTGCGGGACAATTGTGTTCTCCAAAATATCATTCCCTAAAAGAACAAACACCGTTCTAACTTTGAAAGTAGATTGGTGTAAAGGAATAAATGTACAGAAAGAGGAGTAGAGCATTCAAAGCTTGAGCAGTGATCCTTAGTATGAGACCAGAGGTGTTACAAATATGTCCCAGTTTTTGCCTGTGGAATCTGGGAGGTTTGCTAGTGCCACATAAGTCTCAAACTCAACCATGCCTTTTGCCAAGACAGTTGACAGTCCTCAGTTTTTTGTCACAGACTCAAATTTTCAAGCCAGGCCTCATGTCTCACTCTCTATGTTTAGTTCTGGTTTAGAATCCTGGATTGTAGGCAATCAACAAACTGCAGTTTGTTGAGCTATCTTATTTGGACCTTTCAACAAACTGCCATTAGAATGAAGACTTCTGAAATCAGAAATCAGCACAGCAGGTGATAGGAAGAGGGAGGAAGAACATGAGCTCAAGGATTTCTGGCTCACTTTCCCTGAGAATAAACTATGGCTTGCTCATGATATCTGAATGCAGCCAGTTGTCTCACTCTTCTTACTGATTTTATCAAAAGCTTTCTGCTCCCATAGGGCCATTTAGGCCTCAGGGTTGCTAAACCCCCTGGTTTGCCAGGGGTCCCCCATTTTGGGGGGAAGCCCCACCCCCAACACCCAGAGCCACCCATCTCTCTCCCTTTAAGTGTGTGGAACCCGTGTTTCCTCCCAAGCCTCATCTCCGCACACTTGCAGGGAAATGCCAGCTTCGTGCTCTTAAAAGGGAAATGCGGCTGCTCTTAAAGGGGAAACGCCGGCTCCTGCATTTAAAAGGGAAACGCCGGCTCCTTTAAGTGCAGGGAACTGCCATTTCTGGAGATCTGGCGCACGGGCGGGGAGGGCGGCGAACGTCCCCAACATGATGTCATCATGTCGGGAATGCCCCGCCCCCTCCAGGAACACCCCCAAAGTTCCCCGCTGGGGGTGGAAGATGGACTTGGCAACCCTATATGCCTCTCAGTCTCTCCCACAATCCCATGGCATCCATGCAAGCCCCTCCCCCACCTTCCCTATCTCTTCTGCAGAAGCTTCAACTCCCTTCCCTCTCTTAGTCTAGCCCTAGTCCTGTTCTAAGGCAAAAAACAAATGTCCAAAGCGAAGAGCTGGGTTTGTGATATACAGTCAAGGTCACTTCAACAAGACCCCAAAAACTTATTTCATTTGGAAGCTGTCAAGGCCTTGCCAACATGCCACTGTGCCGTTCCCAGCAAAATGCAGGACCCTCATTAAGCTTCCTCTGCCAGGCTCTTCCCCAGACCCCAAAGGCACCGCTCAGAATATAGAGCAGTTTGCAAAAAGGCAACTAATTTTGCAAAATCTGCACACACGCCCACAAAAGAGAGAGAAAATTTATGTCCCCGCTAAAAGAGAAATGCTGCCGAGTGGGGCCATAAAATCCAGGGATCCCAGGCCCTTCTATTACCACTGGGTGTCACCTGCAGTGACTGATGGCAAAAAATGAGATTACAAACCAAAACGCTTTAGCCTTGCAAAAACAAACTCTGCTGAGAATGGCAGAGATCTTCAGCTTCACAAAGCACTCTGAGGCAATAGACATCATCAGAGCTCTGTTAGACAGAGCTGCTCTACAGCTCTGGTGAGTGAAGACAGATTTTTACAAGTGGGATCCCTCCGGGACTTGTGGGAGGCAAATCATTTTTCCCTCCCCCACTATT
>NW_015170913.1:247513-250720 GCF_001447785.1 Gekko japonicus | reverse complement strand
CGCCCCCATAACCCCCCCCCTTTTCCTGGTTCCCTCTCTCCTTGTAGCATTGCCAACCTCCAGGTGGGGCCTGGAGACTACTACTTTTTTTTTTTACTGGGCCAAGCCCTTGTTTTTATTGTTTTAAATTTGACAACCCTTCACCAACAAACACATAACATTAAAACAAAATAAGATCCCTCTCTGGATATACAAAAGTTTTAGACAAAGAGATGCTTAAACGTTCTAGGACTCTGAGTCCAACCACTCGGAAAATTTCTTCCATCTATTTTGAAAAGTCCCGTCTTCTCTTCCACGAATTTTCAAAGTCAGATTGTCCATTTCTGCTACTTCTGTGATCTTGGTTACAAAATCCTTCCGAGACGGACAGACTTCTTTCTTCCAATATTTGGCAAGTATCATTCTTGCTGCGGTTACCAGATGCGTACACAGATAGGGATCTTCCTCCTTTAATATATCTGGCATGCTGCTCAATAATAACATTTCAGGTTGAAACGGTAAATTAATCTTCAATATCTGCACTATAATATTATGGATTTCTTTCCAAATTTTTTTAATTTTTTCACATGTCCACCAGACATGATAAAAAGAACCTATTTTAATCTTGCACTTCCAACATTTATCAGATAAGTTTGAATAATAGTGTGCAAGTTTATCAGGTGTTAGATACCAACGGTGGCACATCTTTAAAAGATTTTCTTTCATAGAGGCTGCTTTCATATATTTTAGTGTCTGCCAAATTTTATTCCATTTAGTTAACTCAATATTATACCCTATGTTTCTTGCCCATGATGCCATAAATACTTTTCCATCATCAGCCATTTTATGTTCTAACAAAAGGTTGTACAATTTTCCAATGAGTTTCTTTTCGTTACTTAATAACCTTTTATCTAGTTCCGAATATTCTCTTAAAAATCCAATTTGCCTATCTTTAGAATACCTGGATTGTAATTGATTTCTTTCCCACCACGTTAGAATAATGCCTTGCTTTATTGAGCATTTCCTGTGATTTAACCTCTGCTATCCAAAAGCATTCCATATGTCAAATATTTACCTTCATTCATTAAGTTAGGCTTGTAAAGAGCCGCTAACGGCACTACCCACTTTGGAATCTTACTATAAAAGCTATATAATAACCTTCTATTTTTAAGGTTCTGAAATCAGTCAATTGGATCCACTCCCGAATCCAAACCAGGGATGCTGCATAATAATATAAATGCCAATCTGGTACTCTTTCCTCGATTGGCTGAGGGCTTGTCTCCCTCCTCCTCTGAGGAGGAAGGGGGAAGGAAAGAGCCAGAGGGGAGAGAGAAAAATAGAGTCCCATGGCAGCAGACCAACAATGTTTTATTCCAGGTATAAGCTTTTGTGTGCCTACACACTTTGTGGGGGGGGGGGTCAGAGAGAGAGAGAGACCCATGTTTAAGACCAACAACGTTTTATTCAGGGTGAAAAAATTGGCTGTAAACTCTAGCTGTCTGTGGAACATTTTTAAAAATTAGTTAGTCAGTTAGGGTTGCCAGCTCTGGGTTGGAAAATTACTGGAGATCTGGCGATGAAGCAGATAGGGGAGGGACCTCAGTGGGTTATAATGCCATTGGGTCTACCCGTCAAAGCAGCCATTTTCTCTAGAGGAAGATCTTTAGTCTGGAGATCGCTTGTAATTCTAGAGTTTTCCAGGCTTCACATGGAGGTTGGCCACCCTATCAATCCCTGTTATTTAAACACAGAGCAGAGCCAACTCAAGAGGCAGTGCTGTGAGTTGGGATGACCCAGTTCTAACAGCTATGGACTAACTGGGGAAGTAGATCTTTAGGACAAATGGACAAAGGCAGGGTACAGTTTGGACCCTTCATTGTCCTTGCTGATGCCTTCCCTTCTCTTCCATACAGTGAAAGGAAGCAACTCTAAGGAAGCAACTCTAAGGAACTCTAAGGAAGCAACTCTAAGGAAGAACCAAAATTGACAGTGTCAAAATTGACAGATGAACTGGTGGTGGTGAAAGAGTCATATCTGCTTAAGGCAGGGGAAAAAAAGATTTTCCTATTCATTGAGAACTTGAGCCCGGCCAGTAAAAAGTTTGCCCCACAACCCACAAAATCCTGGCTATGGGCCAGAGGGGAAATAGGAAATTACAGGCCAATCAGCCTAACATCTATCTCAGGCAAATTAGTCAAAACTGTAATCCAAGAAAGAATTGTTAGGCACATAGAGGGACAATGCCTGCTGAGGGAAAATCAGCATGGCTTCTGCAAAGGGAACTCCTGCCTCATCAACCTTTTGGAGTTCTTTGAGAAAGTGAACAAACATGTAGACAACTGTGACACAGCAGGCATTATGTACCTAGACTTTCAAAAGGCTTTTGACAAGGTACCTCACCAAAGATTCCAGAGTAAATTTAGCAGTGATTGGATAAGAGGACGGGTTCTCATATGGATTAAGAACGGGTAAAATGACAGGAAGCAAAGAGCAGGACTCAATGGACAGTTCTCACAATGGAGGGAGGTTGGCCGTGAGGTACTACAAGGATCAGTATTGAGGCTGGTATTATTTAATTTATTCATCAGTGATCTGGAACTAGGGGTGGGTCGTGTAGTGGCCAAGTTTGCAGATGACACAAAATTATTCAGGATGGTGAAAACCAAGGCTGACTGTGAAGAGCTCCAAGAGGACCTCCACAAACTGGGTAAACGGGCAACAGTGTGGCGAATGAAGTTCAGTGTTGGTAAAGTGATGCAAAGTGGGGCAACCCCCCCCCCAGTTTAAGTTTAAGGCTAATGGGGTCTGAACTTGCTGAGACTGAGAGGGGAAAAGATCTTGGGGTCGTAGTGGATAGTTCTATGAAAGTATCAACCCAGTGAGCTGCATCGGTGAAAATTGCAAGCTCTGTGTTATGGATTATAAGGAAAGGGACTAAGAATAAAACTCTGATATTGTAATGCCCCTGTATAGGTATATGGTGGGTCCTCATGTGGAATACTGTGTACAGTTCTGGTCACCGTATCTCAAAAAGGATATTGAAGTGTTCAAGAAAGTACAGAGGAGGGCAACCAAGATTATTAGGGGGGTTGAAGCACCTTCCCTATGAAGAAAGAGTCTGGGAGAGTTAACAAAGACTTTTTTTTCTCCCTCTCCCAAAATACTAGAACTCAAGGGCGTCCAATGAAACTGATGGGCAGTAGGTTCAGGACAGACAAAAGGAAATAC
>NW_015170913.1:214905-247473 GCF_001447785.1 Gekko japonicus | reverse complement strand
TTCCCCTCCCCACAATAAACACCCTGTGAGGTAGGTGGGGCTGAGAGAGTTCTGAAAGAACCATCCTTGAGAGAACAGCTCTGACAGAACTATGGCTTACCCAAGGTCATCCACCAGCTGCAAGTGGAGGAGTAGATTAGAATCCCAGATTGGAGTCAGCGCACTTAACCACTACACCAAACTGGTGTAGATTCACAGAGGATAAGCATCAATAGCTAGGCTACTACCCATGGTGATGGAGGCGAACCTCCACATTCAGAGGCACTAAGCCTCTGAATCCCAGAGCCAGGAGGCAACATCAGGGGAAGGCCTCAGCGCCTTATGCTCTGTTGTTGGCTGTCCAGAAGAACTGGTTGACCACTGTGTGAGACAGGATGCTGGACTAGATGGACCATTGGTCTGATCCTGCAGGGCTCTCCTAATGTTTTTATGTTCTTAACAGAGAAGAATGCAGGAAAATACCACATTTAGTATATGGAATGGTTGGATCCAGGCTCCTATATTTATGCACATTATGTTTTTTTCCATTCTGTTCCTCAATTTTATATCCCACCCCACCTCAAGGCAGCTTGCGGAAGCACCCCGACCCCCTTTTTATCATCACAACAACCCTGGTCCACTTTTTCCTTCATTCCCCCTTAGTAATGGTGCTGCCGAATTTGCAGCTGTCCTCCAGTATCATCTCATCCAGTTTCATGGGTTCCCAGGACTTTCCCCCCCCCAGACTCCACAGCTATGTATAAACTTCCGATAAGTTTACTGCTGAAAACTGCAATAAGACGCAACAGCAGTAGCTTTTCTCACTGTTGTTGTTAATTTGGAGAAAGGTGGAATATAAAGCAAGATAGCAAGCAAATGACTAAAACGGAGCTCTTCTTCCTAAGGCTCTGTCTTCCTCCCTCCCCTTGGGAGGGGCTGGGCCAGAGAGACTGCCGGTAACTTGCGTGGGGCTTTTTGAATCCAGCCTTTCAACAGTGTGCTGGGATGCTCACTGATTTGTTTGGTTTGCCCTTTAACATAATAACTGACAAATCAATACCCAGCAGAAAGAAGCAGCAGTGCAGGTGGGCAGGGGGCCCCTTAAGAGACTGCTGTGGAGGGAGGAGGGGCCTTGTCATTTGCCTGGGAAGCCAGAGAATGGGCAATTGAAGGAGTGGAGACGTTATCCCAGAATGTGATTCCGTGGCACACTCTATCAGCTCCACAGCTGTTCCTTGATTGAATGTGTAACACCACTCGCTGCCTGGCACCTGTTCCCAACACCTTGATTGCATCGGCGGAGGGAAAATCAGACAGCACAGATGAGCAGGGCCCTATCGATCACCACATCTCCTTCCAGACAGCTGCTGAGAAATTGCCATTTATTTCCCAACCAGCAGCTGGGGAAGCGGGAGTAGAGGAGATGCAAGCAGTGGGGATTCTCCGTGGGAGTGCATGTGATAGGCAGGCAGGCCTTCTGCCCCCTCCTGCTTCTGACTGGATGCTCAAGTAGTGATCCAAACAAGTTACTCAGCAAAGTGAACAGGCACCTGCATCCCTCACCCCCTTGCACAAACTGGGGAATCTCTCTGCATTCTGCTCAGAAATGCCAAGACTATTTCCAGTTGCTCAATTTACCTCATGGCAAAGCAGTGGCAAATCACTCCCTGGTGTTCTAGTGACATGACTGATTTATTCTAGGAAGTTGCTTAGAAATGTTTCGCGTGAGGGTAAAACTAGGGCAAACTATGCAAGATGCTTTGGGTTTACAGTACAAGGACACTAAGGAGTAGCATGGTAAATGGACATGTGGAGGCCTATCTGTTACATGCTTCCCCTGTATTCTTCTACACATGGTAAGGAACATTATACTTTCCCAGGCCTTGTTTCTATGGATGCCAGTTTGAGAAATTCCTGAAGATGTGGTGGTGGAGGCTGGGGAGGGTGGGGTTTGGGACATCAGTGGGGCACAATGCCACAGAGCCCAACCTCCAAAGCAGTGATTTTTTCTCCAGGAGAACTGATCTCGGTTGTCTGGAGATCAGTTGCAATTACAGGACATCTCCAGGCCCCACTGGGAGGTTGGCAACCTTACTTGTTTCTCATATACAATCTGCCTTGTGTGCCTTCCAGAAAACGAGCAGGTTCATCAGTGACTCAGGACAAAAGTATATTCAGGGGTGCCAAGTGAAGCTGTGTCACCTAAGGAAGGCAGCCCCAAAATCTATCGTACATCATGTTGGAACAAAATTCTCATATCCTGCAGTGCTGCTGCCTGCAGGAGAAAGAAACCTCTTGGGCTAGCTCTGGAAATGAGGCAAGAATTGCATGCCCTGAAAATTGAGAGTTAGTAAACTGGTAAAAGCATGAAAAATGAAAAAGTGATCTCGTGAGATTGCCGCTATGTGTACAGTGAAAGGTGTTGTTTTGTAAATTTGCAGTAATTCCAAACTGTTCTCACGAGATCTGATGACATTTGCAGGAGGCACTTTGCAATAAAGGGCTAATATAAATACAGACATCTTGCTTGAGTTTTCCACTCCCATGACTGCAAATCACACCTGCCATTGTGGAAAACTGACCAGGCAAAAATGCTGAATGCACATGTATGCTGCAGAATACTAACCCGGAAAACAGACTAAATGATTTATGGACATTCGCTTCAGAAAAGGTTATATTTTACTGAACGCATAGAATCTACATCTACCAAAATCTAATTATTCCTAGAGTTTAGCAGGATATCTTCTATCAATCCTTAAAACTAAGGCATAGATTCAACGCAAACCTGGGAAAAGATAGTACAACTCAGTAGCAGAGCACATGTTTTGCACACAGAAAGTCACATGTTCAATCAATGGGATCTCCAATTAACACAAAGGTCTCAGGTGAAAGGTGTTAGGAAATAGCTTTCTCTGGCTGAAACCCTGTACAGCTGCTGCCAGTGAGAGTAGATGGTACTGAGCTGGATAGACCAAAGGCAGCTTCCTATGTTCATATATTATCATATATTTAATTCTGAACTTGGTCCCCTGTGTGGATAGTAAAAACAGAGAATGGAGCCAGGTTCAGATAGCGGTTTTTTCCCTGCAGATCGAAACAATTCTAAAAAATTCAGGGGGAAGGGGCTAAATCTCCCAAATAATTGGAAGTGGGTGGAGGAAGGAGCCATGGCTACCTAAGCCAGGAGGTAGGCAGGCAGAGGGGGAGGAAAGGGGAGCCATAACCACTGTCGTTGATGGATGAGCCAGGCGGGCAAGCAGCCGAAGGAGGGGCAGCCAGAGCCACCCCACCCCCCACAGGAGCCAGGCAGGTGGGCAGGTAGTCAGAGCCACCTCTACCACTGCATGAGGCAGGCAGGTTGGTGGGCTGGAAGTGGGAAAAGGAGGGGAGGCTGGAGCTACTGGAGTTTCTGCATTCCTACCACTCTCCCCCCTGCTATGTGGGTCAGGCAGCTGGTGGTGGTGGTGTTGCAGGCCAACTGGCAGGCTAGCAAGTTGGCAGCCCAACCAGGGAGCTGGGGGGGGGGGAGAAGGATGGGATTCCCTCCCACAAGCCTCGTGGCTCCCTTGCCTGCAAGCAGTATACTGGGTGGAAATTCTGGAACCTTCTCTGTTGCTGTTAAAAGCCCAAGTAATCTTTTTTTTTTTAAATATAGTTTATTTATCTTTTTCCATAACAAAAAAAACAAGATATAATCTTATACAACATATTTTGGAGTTTGCATTATACATTTTTTCCCATCCATCTATCAGTAATCTTGATAATTAATGGAAGGAAATATTCATCCCCCTGAAAGCTTTTTCTAGATGACACCCCAAAGTTCTTACTGTCGGATGTGGTTATGCTTGATCACCTGCTGGTTTGGCTTGCATCATGCTCTCTTACCATGATCAGGGAGCTGATCATTTGACAAGCTGTTTGGATGGATCCAAGCAAATTCAGTTGGGTCTGTCTGTTTAATGAGACAATTAGATTGCTTTCTCACAGCAGCTACCTTCCCCTCCCATCAACCACCTCTGCTTTTACTTGTTAAGAGGCATATAAAAGAGGGGGGTTTGTTAAAAGTTTTGAAGGAGACTTACTATTTAGATGTCTTTGTGCACCTTCCGTGTTTGTCTGCCCTAGCTAATCTTGCTGTCAGTTCTTGTGATCATTTCATGAATAGATGCCACTGCACAGGAGCTAAACACAGGCAGTGTTGATCATTTAATGATCATCTAATGTTGATCATTTAATGGATGAAGGAGCTGCACAGGTGCAAAGAAGGAATGAATGGAAGCAGTTCTGTGCTTGACCAGTGGGTCACTTTAATGGCCCCAGCGCTATGTGCCTCTTCTTTGGTAAAGGAAATTATTTAGTCAGGTTTGCTGTTTGTTATTTATTACCAAGACACAACCTGGCCCCGTAGCACAAATAGGTACAAAGATGTTCAAAAGAGTGCTCTAGACAAATGTTGACAAAACCCCTTAATGTTATCCAATCAGAAGCTCGCTTCACAGGTAATCGAAGAAATATGATCAAAGTAAGTTTGCCTGGTGGTCGTGTTGATGTCAAAATTCTCAGCATGTCTACTAGGTTGTAACAAAAAACATTACTAGCCTTGATATGATACCAATAATGATGTATTCCCATGTCAATATTGGAAAAATTAGGACATTGTAGAGAGGAGTTCACTTGTAGGGAGTGGTGATTTTTATTTTACAGACTGTAAAAGATGTACACTTCAACACTGGAGAGTCAAGGGAGCTAAATCATAAAAGGATAACCACAGCGATTCCAATTGCTAAGGGCAAAACTTCAGCTATGTCCCTCACCTCCCAAGCCAGAATACAATTTCTATGCTTGGGTGTGTGCATACAACAAATGTTGGTCTCCGCTGTGTCCTGGTAACTCTCTTCATCATGAGAAAATCACAGGATGTTGCAGGAGAAAAAGCTATTAGCTTTCCTAGAAGTTTACTGTCAGAAGTGAGTGAGGGTTTATTGGCCAGTTCCTCAACTCCCATGCAGCTAAAGTTACTTGTGAATTTAGTTATCACATATTGGTCACAGGCCTGCTTTTCCTGTTGAGTGGTAATCAGGTGGATTTGGCAAACAGGTGGTCTTTAGGCTAAGAGAAGAGAAAGGGGTATTATAATTTATCGGCTATACTGCGCTTTTCTTTGTAAAAGCGACTTACCATTATTATGTCACTTATTTATTTTTAGCCCATGATCTTAGTTAAAAAAAACCTCACAAGGCAGATCCCAAAATTTAAAACAGAAATAATTAAAACAAGACAAATGCCAATTAAGCTCCATAAAATCACACACTAAGCAGCAATTGTACAGAAT
Organism: Gekko japonicus; assembly: GCF_001447785.1. NCBI lineage: Eukaryota > Metazoa > Chordata > Lepidosauria > Squamata > Gekkonidae > Gekko > Gekko japonicus. Next base: position 242,162 of record NW_015170913.1, on the reverse strand, counting down.
TTACAAACACTTGATGAAATCAAAATAATACATCAAAATGAAAATGGAGACTACATCAAGAAAAATGAATCTAGGATCATAAAAATAATCAAAAACCTGCCAAAGCGAACTACAGTTAACTTACAGTGCAATCCTATGCAGAGTTGCTGTTGTTATTGCTGCTGTTGCTGCTGCTACTACTACTACTACAGTTTATAAACCGCCCTCCCCCAAAGAGCTCAGGGCAATGTACATCATCATAGAACATACGACAGGTTAAAAATACAATAAACAATCTCCCTTATAAATAAAAGCCGAATGGTGGTGGCACTTCTCTAGAACATTCCACACGCTCCAAAATCAGTTCGCTCTCTGATCTGTCATTTAGAGGGTCTCCCTATCCACTGGCTGCTTTGCCTGAGTCCTGCCTCCAATATTCTAAACATTTTGCTGTTCCTCTCCCCCCCATAGCCAGTCAGAACACAGAGGTTATTTGCATATGCAGCCTCATTGGCCTCTGCCTCGGAACACAGAGGTCGTTTGCATATGCGACTTGATTGGCTTTTGCCTCTAACATTCTAAACAGTTTTGCTCTTCTGAGGTAAAATGTGTCCAATCTCCAGGTGAGGGCTGGAGATCACTCAGAATTACAACTGATTTCCGGATGGCAGAGATCAGTTCCCCTGGAGAAAATGGTGGGCTCTGTATCCTTATATGCTGCTGAGGTGCCCCCCATTTGACAGCCAATGTCACGTAGCAGTCAGGGCTTCAGAGTATGGGCGAGGCTGCAGGTGTGTGGGGGTGGAAAGCTGAAGAGTGAGGGGGAAATAAAGGTAGGTTGATGATTGGCTGGGAAGGAGATAAGGTTGCCAACTCCAGGTGGGAAATTCCTGGAAATGTGAGGGATGGAGCCTGGAGAGGGTGAGGTTTCAGGAGGCGTGGGACCTCGGACAGGTACAAAGCCATAGACTCCACCCTCCAAACCAACTATTCCCTTCTGGGGAACCATCGTTGCCAATCTCCAGGTGAGGGCTGCAGATTACTCAAAATTACAACTGTTCTTTAGGTAGCAGAGATCAGTTCCTCTTGAGAAAATGGTGGACTCAGTGTCATTATACCCTGCTGAGGTCGCCACAGCAAATTGACACTGAGTGTCCAAGGCCAGGGCACCCACCCAGAGCCTCTTTCTAGAGGCCATTGTATTTATTTCCACAACGGGCCTTTTTCCTAGTAGATAATAAATAGCAAATAAAATCAATACACATCCTCCAGATAGCCAATGACATACATAAGATTCCATTCCCTCCATAGGGTGGGTCATAGACCGGGCTTGGTGAAGGCCGTGGTAAGAAGCCGTTGCTGCCCTCCACTGTAGGCCTGGTTGAACATCTCTGTTTCACATGCCCTGAGTTGCTCCAGTCTAAGTTCTCTGAGATAAGTGGACTGGTATCACTCTTCACAGGACTGGTATCACTCTTCACAGGCAGAGCAAATGAAGAAATCCCTGGCAGAGTAAGACTTTTTCACACAGCAACTTGAATTCATTAAGTTTGGCACCAGATGAACAACTTCATGGGTGGAAGTTCCAGAAACAAGGTTGCGAAACAGAAAAGGCCTTTCTGGTCTTGTTAACTACACAGTTCACCTCTGAAAATGGGGGTACATAGAACAGCACCTCTGTAGATGATTTTAATGTATAGGAATGCTCTTAAGGAAGCACATTGTTCTGATCCCAGACCCTTAGGGCTCAAAGATAAGGACCAGCACCCCATATTGTTCTGGAAAATGAAATGGCAGCCAGTGCAGTTATTTGTGTGTGTGTGTGTGTGTGTGTTAAGTAGGGTTGCCAGCCCCCAGGTCCGGGTGGGGTTCTCCCCACTTCTGGGAGCTTCAGTCCGTCCCCGGCCAGCTGACCAATGGGGGAAGCCTCACCCCAAGTCCCACCCTCAAGAATGACCACCTGCCTGGCCACCCGTCTCCCTCTCCTCCTGCCAGATTTAGAAGGCTTCAGCTGATCAGTGGGACCACGTGGCCTGCCAACCAGCTGGAGGGCCCTTTAAATCTAGCAGGAGGGAGGGAGAGGGATGGTCATGGGCTGCACACTCAGCTCAGAAAAAGACCATTTAAAGAGTATTTTTGCAAGCAGGGTGGGGGCCGTGGCATGCAAGGCTGACAACCCTATCCTAGCATTATCGTCTTTTCTAGTGACTCTTCTAATAACTCTTGCCTTCTCATAACATGACCAAAGTACAATAGCCTCAGTTTAGTCATTTTAGTTTCTCGAGGCTTGTTTTGATCTAGAACCCGCTTATTCGACTTTTTGGAAGTCCACAGTATCCATAACACTCTTGCCCAATACATGCAGTTCTTTAAGCACTAGTAAAATGTGTTTTCTGTATTCTCTGTATTCAAAAGCAGCTCCAAGGAGAGCAAACTGCAGTAGGCTAACCTAAATGCAGCCAAAGAATGGATAACTCTACCCAGACCCCTTTTTTTTTTTTGGTGTAGTGGTTAAGTGTGCGGACTCTAATCTGGGAGAACCGGGTTTGATTCCCCACTCTTCCACTTGCACCTGCTGATGTGACCTTGGGTCAGTCACAAGCTCTGGCACAGCTGTCCTTGAAAAAGAGCAGTTTGTGTCAGAGCTCTCTCAGCCCCACCCACCTCACAGGGTGTCTGTTGTGGGGAGTGGAAGGGAAAGGAGTTTGTAAGCCGCTCTGAGACTCCAAGTGGAGGGCGGGGTATAAATCCAATCTTTTTTTCTTCTTCAAGGAACGGTGGCAGCTGACCCATCAACTTAAGCTAGTTAAAAGTGCAAACCCCATCATTATCCCCATAACTATGAATGGGATTAGGCGGAATGATTTCAGTGCCCATTGAGTTAGTGAGTTTCATGACTGAGAAAGGGTTTGAACTTGGGGATCCGACCTCCAGGTGAGGGCCTGGAGATCTCCTGGAATTACAACTGATCTCCAGATGACAGAGACCACTTGCCTTGGAGAAAATACCTGCTTTGGACTGTACAGAATTATTCCCTACATTACTCCCTCTCCAAACTCTGCCCTCTGCAGGCTCCACTTCTCCCCCAAATCTCCAGAAATTTCCTGTCATGGAGTTGGCAACCGTAATCCTATGTCCAAATCTACCACCTCTCTTTGGTAATTTATGACTCGGCTGCTTCTTATACTACCAAAGTGATTATTGTGTAATTTTGGAAGGGTGCACATGTATAGAAATTGCTGTTTTAAAGATCAGCTTAATCCTTTTTTGCTCACTGGCTAAATGTACCTTAAAAGGAAAAGTGGAACTTTACACGTACATGTACCTGTGCAAGTGGCAACACACATGTGTAACTTGTATGTAGGAATCTATACTAAATCCTAAAATTACTGCTAGAATTAGCACTCGCTTCCTATTGCTGTGATACTGTATATGCATAGCTGCCAGTGGTAAACCAGACATATTACATTTCACTTCCTTATCCTCCAGTAACCCATAATCCTTTGCACACAATTTCTGTGATTCCTTAGAAGAAAGGCAAAACCACTGCGGGGAATGGAAGCAAGACAACACAGAGAAGTACCTTGTGGGGCAGCAAAAAAACAACAGCAGGAGAGGAGCTTATTGACTGAGAACAGTATTTTTTTGTGTTATGTGTGTATCGTGTGTAGTAGGGTGGGTATATCAGGGTAGGGGTGTGAAGCAGTACAAGTGAATGAGACTGCAAGCTCATTTTAAGACGTCCCACAGGTAGGCCTCCAATTTCCGGCAGTGCTGGCCGATCCATCCATGCTGAAGACGTCAAATGGTGAATATCTGCTGCCTCCTGATAAGAAGAGTAAATCCAGACCCCTGTGCAGGCCTACAGACAATCGCTGTGTATATGTTCTCACAGGGGGACAGGGCAGGCAGGGAAAGGTTTAAGGGGCCAGACATCAAAAAGCTACAAAGGGAATGAAAAAGGGATTTATGTCTGCAGCTGGTAGGTGGATCCAGAGCCAGCTGACTCCTTACTGCTTGTGGGACTTAAAACGAGGCCAGAGCTATTTGCTTGTTAGTCCTCTTTTAAATGCTGTCTGCCTTTACAATCAAAGAAACAATGGAAAGGAGGCGACATCACAGATGAAGAGTCATTAGGAATAAAAGCCCAGAGGCATTTCCAGATGACCAATTTCTACTGTAAGACACATGCAGCTGTTGCTCATTGTTGCACAGACTGGGGCATCTTCCCTCAAGGAAGTGTTTCTGTTTCAACTACGGTTTCAACTAATTTACATTCTGCAGGACCAGCAGAACACGGAAAGTCAGACAATACAACTACCATCGTATGGAACCTGTTGTGTACTAATGGTGACCACGCACGCAGTCGCCTTTCCACGTGGCCATGCAAACTAGCCTAGCTTCGCATCCCTAGACAATAGAAGAAGAGGATCCTAGAGCCAGCCTATTGGGCCACCCGGATCCTCAAGGGAACCTATGGTTGCAGTAACTTTGTATATAATCCTATCACGTGTGTGTGTGTGTGTGTTGGGTGTGATTTGTACTTGTATTTAAAGTGGCCTCTGGCCGGCTACTGTATCTCAAGTTTTCCTAATTCTTGAGTAAAGTATGAGCTGAAATCACTACACTATGCTTCAGTCTCGGTACTTTATACTGGCGATGAAGGTGGGATCCCAATGAGCATGCCCACACCATTCCAGCTCCTCGACTCATGGCTGCCACTCCGGGACAAATATCCACCTACAACCCAATGCATCCTGAACTCTGGGAAGCCCGGGTTGAGCAGCTGAAACACTTCTTCAAGATCCAGAAAACAGAAGATGCCGATTTGAAGAAATCCTGGCTGCTAAGCACATGCAGGGCCACAACGATCCACTTGGTCCAGGGCCTCAACACCCCGAAAACCCTGGAAGAAGCCACCTACAACAAGCTAGTAAAAGCCCTGATGGACCATTTCGCACTGAAACCCTCCAAAGTGGCGATGTGGATGGACTTCATGGCACACACCCAGAGGTCCGGAGAATCGGCCACCGATTTCTTAGCCGACGTGCATTGGCTAGCAATCGATTGTGAGTTCCCAGCCATAAAAGACACCCTCCTGAACCAGTTCGTCTGGGGGGGGGTCCGGGAACTGAAACTGAGAAGGAAGCTCGTCGGCCAGGAGGACCCCAAGATTGACAAGGCAGCTACTGCTTTTGAGAAATCCCAATGGTAAAGCCAGCCATCTCGCACACGTCTGCCACTCCCGGGGGACCTGCCTCAGGTTGACTGTGCACCAGGAAGCAATGGACCTTCACACCTTGACCATCAACCACCATCAGCATCAGGTAATGAATTTGCTCCTTGATGCCCCCAACAAAATGCATGTAACCGTGATGATACCTGTACATTGGAATTGGACACTGGGTCTTCGTTCTCTATCATTTTGGTGGAGACCCTTCAGAGGCTCTGCCCGAGGGGGGGACCCCTCCTGAAGAAACCGCTGGGCCTGTCTCTATGGGACTTCCAAAAAACCTGGTGGCCATCAGGGGTTGGGGCAAATTCAGGGTTCCTATCGCGTACTATTCCAGTACCCTCTCAGCGGCCGAGTGCAACTATGTGGAAATAGACAAAGAGGCCTTGGCAATCATGGCTGGAGTTAAGAAATTGCACGACTACCTGTATGGCCATGCCTTCACAGTGGTCACGGACCACAAGCCGCTGCTAGGCCTCTTGGCTTCTGACTGCCAGACCCCACAGATGTTGTCTTCCTGGGTGCTCTTCTGGTCCATCTTTCTGACTGGCTACCAGTATACGCTGATCCAACACCCCGGGAAAGCAATGGGCCATGCTGACGCACTAAGCCGTCTTCCCCTGCCATCTTGCGACCCCGATCCGGCCCCTGCACACCACGTCAGCCTGCTGGAGGACCTGCCTGACCGCCCGGTTCAGGTCTCCAAGGTCACGAGGCTCACATGCCAGAATCGTGTCCTCTCCCGGGTCTTGGACCGGGTGGGGAGGGGTGGCCCACCAGTCTGATGGGACAAGAGTTTACAGCATTCTCGTCCCAGAGGGATGAACTGTCTTCACACAAGGGGTGCCTGCTCTGGGGCAGCAGGGTAGTGGTGCCCACACCTCTGCGAAATAGAATAATCGCAGCCGTGCATGAAAATCACCTAGGGATTGTAAGGATGAAAGCCCTGGCCCGGAGTTATGTGTGGTGGCCAGGCCTCGATAGTGAAATTGAAGACAAGGTGACGTGGTGCCAGTCGTGCCAGGAGTCACGGCCGGAGCCACTGAGGGTGCTGGTACGGCCATGGGAGTCTTTACACAAACCTTGGGCTAGGCTTCACCTGGACTTTGCAGGGCCCTTCCAAAGACACATTTTCTTTATCTTAGTTGATGCATACACGAAGTGGTTGGAGGTGGTCCCAGTGCCCTCCACATCGTCTTGCTCAGCCATCCACGCAATGTGGCAGATCTTTAGTACTTACGGGATACCGAACTCCCTGGTGATGGACAATGGCACAGCCTTCACCTCCTCGGAGTTCAAGCAGTATTACGGGATCAGGCACATCTACTCGGCTCCATTTCACCCCGCCACCAACGGCCAAGCCGAGCGCATGGTCCAAACTACGAAAGACTCCCTGCGTCACATGGACAAGGGGGACTGGGACTACAAGCTGGTCACCTTCCTATTCAGCCAGTGAATGACACCCCATTCCACCAAAGGCCACAGCCCAGCGGAGCTACTGACCACCCGGCTAGACCGCCTCCATCTGGATAGGGCCCCAGAGCACAGCACGGCCACAGAGGACCAGGAAGCTTCCTGAGGGTTCTTCCCGGGAGACCCAGTATATGCCCGTAACTATGCCTGTGGTCCCGCATGGGTCCCAGCCAAGGTAGTCCGGGTGACGGGCCCATGTTCATACGAGGTATCCTGCAAGGATGGCCAGCTGCTGCGACAACATATAGACCAGCTGTGCCACCGCATCCTCCCAGATGCTCTGGAGATACCCGACAAAAGCAAAGCCGACTATCAGAGCCCAGAAGAGCCGGAAGTATCCACTCAACCCCAGCTACGGTCAAGCGCTTTGATGGAGAGGGACAGTGGCGACAAGCCAATGTTCTCTCTAAGCTGTGAAGTCCTGTGAGCAAAAATTCTACTTTGTGAGCTACTGGCAATAAAGTTGTGAGCAAGTAATTTGGCTGCTGCATAAATTAGTTTGCTCTGGAGCCCTCCTTCCTGAGCTAAGATAGAAATGTGTGAGCTGGAGGCTAAAAAACAGTGAGCTAGCTCACACTAACTCAGCTTAGAGGGAACAGTGGCGACAACCCAGTGCCAGCCCGTGGCCCGGATCTCGGCAGCACATCTGCCCCGGCAGAAACCCCAGCACCTTCCCCAGAGAACCCAGGAGTGTCACAGGATACCACTGCCTCAGTCCCTGAAATACACCGTTCAACGCGAGAACGACAGAGACCCACATATCTCAAGGACTATGTTTGCTAGGGGAGATCTGAACCATGGAGGGAGGGGTGTTGTGTACTAATGGAGACCACGCACACGGTCGCCTTTCCACGTGGCCATGTGAACTAGTCCAGCTTCGCATCCCTAGACAATAGAAGAAGAGGATCCTAGAGCCAGCCTATTGGGCTGCCCAGATCCTCAAGAGAACCTATGGTTGCAGTAACTTTGTATATAATCCTATCACAGGTGTGGGTGGGTGTGTTGGGTGTGGTTTGTACTTGTATTTAAAGCAGCCTCTGGCCGGCTACTGTATCTCAAGTTTTCCTAATTCTTAAGTAAAGTATGAGCTGAAATCACTACGCTATGCTTCAGTCTCAGTACTTTATAGAACTGTTCCATCTGCTGCAGTTCTCTAACTTGCAGAGGGCCTGTTATTTGGAACGTGGGCTGATGAAGTGCAGCAGCTAAAGAACTGCTCATTTAGTGTCCTCACATGAGCTACTGTGTTGGCCCTTCATCTGCAATAAGAGGATCATAATGCTGACCTACTTTACATGGTTATTGTAAGGACTGCAACAAAATAACAAGTGTGAAGTCAAAGCATTTGAAACTTATATAAAAAGCTAAGTATATTATTAGGGAAATGACTGTGCATCAGCACCTTTGAGGCAGTGCCCATAACATCACTGGTGCTGAGCAACATAGATCTGCATCCCTATCCTGTACCTTGTAGAGAGCCTAATGTCAGAAATCACTGGCAAGGTAGGAATCACAGAGAAGCTCATATTGATTAGTCTCAAGGAGAAATGTGGAGAATGATCTTATTTGTATAGATGCTTTCTCTTTCACATACACACATATGCATGGCAGTCACGCTTCAGGTTTTGCTGAGAGACTTTAGCAGCACTAAGTGAATCTGAAAATGAATTCATTTAGACTTATTTAATCATTACATTTCTATGCCACCCTTCTTCCATCCTGGACCGCAACTGACACTGGATTCCCAAGAGATCTGCCAACTAGACCCAGGTTGCTATATCATATGCCTACTAACCATACCCAGGGACTTTGCCTTATGACTTGTCATCTCCAGCTCTTCTAAGAGACTTTGACCAATTTCACACAAGGGCTGCACCGCGGTCGCGCCTCCCTTTGTCCCGCTTCTATTGGTCAATTTCCCACTCCAAGGCGTGTGGCCGCATTTTGACCCACGGCTTTGCCCGATTTTCCCCGCGGTTTCGTGATCTTGTTTTTTGAGGATCAGGAAACTGCGGGGAAAATCGGGCGAAGCCGTGGGTCAAAATGCAGCCGCGCGGCTTCGAGTGGGAAATTGACCAATAGAAGCGGGGCAAAGGGAGGCGCAACCGCGGCACAGCTCTTGTGTGAAATCGGTCTCTTTTTTTGGAAGTTGGATACTGTTACCATCAAGCCTTTTTAAGAAGATGGGGAAAGCAGCAACCTAGCTACCTTTTCCCTTTTTAGCAACCACTCCATTTATTTTGTGTGCTCTGGATAATGTCCTGTCGCTTTTGAAAAGGCTAGCAAGTGATAATGACATGATTGAACTGAGCTTCTTTATGCATTTTCAGTCTCTCTCCTAACAGTCTTGATTAACTGTAATTTGGATGTGATCAAAAGCCGTTGCAGGGGTTTGGGAATTTTGTTTTCAAAACAGTTCTTACTGTTGTACATTTCTAATAAAGGTTTTTTGAGTCTCGAAATCTGTGCAGATAGATCCCAAGTTTACAGAACTTTAAACAGGCCAAGACTATGACACTTGAGATTGTTTTCATAGACTTACATTCTGAAATGATACACAGTCCTAGAATCCTGAACAGTTCCGTTCTCAAGAAGCTTTTATTCCTGAGCATCAGGGGTCATTTCGTAGAAAAAGACGTGCAGGAGCTCATTAGCATAACTTATTTGCATATGCCACACCCCCTGACATCACCAGAAGTGTGTCAGAAGGCAACACCCACCACTCAGGCTCCACTGGACTGTTTTGGATTGCTAGCTATTGGGGGGGGGGAACATGCAGATCTGTCCTCGCAGAGGAGGGAGAGCTTGTACCTGAATAAAAGGTGCCACTGGACTGTTTTGGACCAGGGAGCTAGGGGCTCCTCAACTTACCTGGCTGCTTCTTGCACTGACTGAGGGCTGCTGGGAGCAAGGGGGGGCTTGTTGCATGTGCTTGCCCCCTGGGTTCTTTACTGCCAGAGCTCTGCTCCTGTGCGCTCCTGCAGGAAATGACCCCTGCTGAGCATACATGCGTAGAGGGCCAACACAGAGAAAAGGGCAGCAGGAATGAATGCACATGCTGGCCCAGCTCCTTCCTACAACTGCTCCCAATTTTGGAGACAGACCCAATGTATGCACAGTTTGTATTGTGCCACAAATGATAGACCAGTTATTTTGGAAGACAAATTAGGTACCGCCACATAGGGTTGCCTGGTATCTCCTAAAATTACAACTAACATCCAGACTATAGAGATAAGCTCCCCTGGAGAAAACAGCTGTTTTGGATACTATGGCACTGAACCCTGCTGAGGTCCAGGGGTCATTTGGGGGGGGACGCGGGGGGACGCCATCCCCCCGGGTGAGGTGTGGGAGGGCGGGGCCTGGAGCTCCCTGCTGGTGCCCGCTGGAGGTCGCCGCAGGCTGTGGGGAGGACACACTTCCGGTGATGTCAGGGGGTGTGGCATATGCTAATGAGTTATGCTAATGAGTCCCCCTAGCTCTTTTTCTACGAAATGACCCCTGCTGAGGTCCCTCCCTTCCCCAAACCCCACCCTCACCAGGCTCCACCCCCAAACCTCCAGGAATTTCCCAGCCTAGGCTGTGATCACACACACTAAACAATCCACTTTCAATGCACTGTCCAACTGGATTTTCTCAGCTCACACAGTAAAATCCAGTTGGACAGTGCCTTGAAAGTGGATTGCTTAGTGTGTGTGATCACAGCCCTAGTTGGCAATTCTGAGTGTGTTCTGCAGCATGTTATATGAGGCATATAGAACTATGCTGTGGCCCACAAGAACTGAGTATTTAGGATTCAGAACACTCCCCAGTGTCTACCAACATGTAAGGGTTCTGCAGTAGACAAGTGTGGTTCCTGGGTAGACAAGCTCATTTTGAAAGGGCAACGAACATGAAATTGAGCCAACTTCAGAGGACGGCGGAAGACATGAAGGCCTGGCGTGATCTGGTCCATGGGGTCGCGAAGAGTCAGACTCGACTGTGCGACTGAACAACAAAAAACCTCACCAATCTTCTTCATGGTCCCATGCCATTTAAACCATCTCATTTGGGAATGGCAGCCCTATGTTGGCTCTCTCTCTCAGTATTCAATCTGGTCACACCTGGCTTTGCACCAGTCACCCCTGCAAACACTGCTAGATGGATGGGAATCAATGCTGGATGTATGCACAGAGCCTCCCTTTGCTTGTAAGTGAGGAAGTCTTCTTCCATTTCAGTTGCTGCTGTTTGTTCAAATTCCTTATGCTTTGTGCGTCCTTCCCCTTGGAGCTCCTCACTGTGTCATTAATATATCTGTCACAGGCCACCTTCCGGGGGAGATAACATTGATATAGCCATTACTACATGTGGCAAGTAAACCCTCTCGCTTTGAGCAGTCTCTTTTCTTTCCATTCATGAATCCCAGCTCACTCATAGAAGGCCAAGCCACACTATCAAATTAAGGAAGATAATCACTATGTGGCAATAGACGCTGCAATCTCAGATTAATGTCTGTAGTGAAGCTGAGCTCACAGGTTAAAGCAGCGCGGGGGGGTTGTCAGACAGACAGACAGACAGGATAGACAGACAAACAGGCCATACTGTGGTACTAGGCTGCTAGCCAGAGACCCAAAGGAGATGGAAAAGTGAAGCTGCTCTAAAGGAGGGGATGGACACACTTTTATTTACATGGTCATCTGTTCACATGTTAAGAAGGAGGTGGGAGGACTGTTTATTTATTTAAAACATTTATTAGCCGCCTTTCTTCCTTATGGAGCTCAAGGCAGTTTACAAACATAGATAAAATACACAGGATAAAATACATTAAAGACATAAAATGAACATTTAAAATCACTACTCAGGTATGCTACTAAACTTAACCAAACACAGTCCTAAATAAAACCATCTTCAGCCCCGGTCACACGGGAGATTTTGGCCCGGGAGAGGGACGGATCGGGGGCACAGCAAACAGGCGCGAGCACACCGCAACATCTGGGAATCGGCTCGCACCCGTCCCCGATCTGTCCCTTCAGGCCAATAACACACTGTAAAAAAGAACCACCCCCAGAAGAGGACTTGCCTGGGACGCCACATCAAGCGCGGCCATGGGATCCGGCGCGCTCTTCATTTGTAGCAATCCCGGCTCCCAGCCGAACTGCACATGCTCACACATGCACAGTTTGGCTGCCTCGCTTCCCTGTCAGTGGCTTCCTCGGCTTTCGTGCTGGGGAGGAAGTGTGCGGCGGCTCAGGGGATCTATGTGATCCCGCCGCCGCGTGTCTCTTTTGGTTTGGCTTTAAAAAGCCACACTTTGCCCGTGTCCCCCCCCCCCCGGTGTGGCAGGGGCCTTCAACTGTTTCCTAAAGATCCAAAGTGAGGGGGCTAAGTGCACCTCCCTGAGGCGGTTGTTCTTGTTCTATAATCATGGGGCTGCCACTAAAAAGGCCCTCTCTCATTTACCCACCAGATTAGCTTCTTTGATTGATGGAACAGTCAGGAGGGCCTCTCCCTGTGACCTTAATTCCCGGGCAGGAACATATGGGAGAAGATGGTCCTTCAGATACCCTGGTCCCATGTAGCACTTTAAAAGTCAAAGCCAACACCTTGAATTGGGCTCAGGAGTTGATCACTACCAGTGTAAATGCTGTAATATCATGGCCACATGCTCCCAAAAGCTGCCCCTGACCAACAGTCTAGCTGCAGCATTTTGCACTAGCTGCAGCCTCTGAACACTCTTCAAGAGTAACCTCAAGTAGAGCATATTGCAGTAGTCCAGTCTGGATATAGCTAAGGCATGGATCACTGTGGCTAGATCTGATTGAACCAGGAATGTGCGCAGCTGATGCACCAGCTGAAGCTGGGCAAAAGCACTCTGAACCACCACAGCCACCTGGTTTTCTAAGGTGACTGCTGTGTTGAGTAGCACTCCTAAGCTGCGAACTTGGCTTTTCAAGGGGCGTATAACCCCATCCAAAAAAGGAGAGATCTCAAGTCCCAGGTTTGCCTTTCTGCTAACCCAAAGAATCTCAGGCTGTGGTTACACGGCAAGGCAAGTGCGCTTTGTTCCCGATGTAATTAAAACTGGAATTTTTTTTCTGAGTTGGGATGTTCACACATCCTTCCCCGAACTGCAGGCTCGCCTTCCCTGTGCTTGCCCACCTTCCCCACCCCTCGCCGCAACTTTCCAGCCACCGACCCGATGAAAAGAAAAGAAAAAGGCACCTTTGAAAGAGTTCTCCTTTCCGCCTGATGCTGCTGGCTAGCTGGTTGCACTCCCCGGCGCCGGGGGCTCCCTCCCTCCCTCCCAACGCCGCAGCTTCAGGGACTCCTGGGGTGGATGCCAAAGCCCGCTCGCCTGACAGCCCGCCCCCCAGCTTCCTTCCCCAGAAACTTTCAATGCCGCCTCCATGCCGGGGGACGATGGGCAGGACTTTTCTTCAAGCAGGATGAGCGCTTGTTTACTCAAGCGCTCAAAGCCGGAAGGTTTTAAAAAAATCACACAGAGCGGTCAGACAGCCCTAATCGCAATCATTGTGAAAAATGGCTGTCCAGATGGGCGAAATCACACACTCAAAGCGCAAGGGCCAGGAAAATACTTGATTTTCCCAGGGGCAGGAAAACCTGGGAGCATTGCGAGAGTGAGCCCACTTCGGTGTGAGAGGCGGACTCGCCTGTCTGATCAGCAAACTTAAATGTGGGAGGGAACAGCAGCAAAACCCAATCAAAAGGACCATGTGACTGTGGCGCCAGTCTTGTCAGGATACAGTTTCAGCTTGTTCACTAAAAGAACGTAAGAGGAGACCTGCTGGATCAGACCAGTGGTCCATCTAACCCAGAATCATGTTTCACACCTAAACCAACCAGTTGCCCTGGAAAGACAATGAACAGGGCATGGAACTCCAGGCCTTCCCTGATGCAATATTCAAACCCTGGCATTCAGAGGTTTACTGATTCTGGATGTGCAGGGTTTTATATTTTACCAGAAGCAGAACACACAGCTAAACTCTTTCTCCTCTCCCTCCTTACTGCACTGTGCTCTACTAGTTTAAGTAAGACATATTTGTTTATACTGTGTCTTTCGTGTACACAGGATTGGATCTCTGGCCAAACCCACCTAAGTGATTGCTTTGGGTAGAACAATGAGGGGGGTGGCAAAGCTCCGCTCAATTTGCTGTTGGCCATCAGTGATGATGGAGGCGATGGGTGTTGCTGCCTGCTAGACTCACGGCATCTCCAGCTGGATTGGAGCTGAGGATCTGTAGTGGTGGCAATTACTGGGAGAAGTCACTGGGTGAACCTTGGTTGTGGTGACAAAATACTTGGAGTCAGCCCTGGATGTATCTACTACCTTTCACACTGTGTTTTGTGGAACTCTGGATTCCTCAGTGAGCACAGTAATGGCAGATAAAGTTGCTTCTCACAACTGTTCTTTTCCAGCAATGTGTAGCAGCAGGAACAGGGGAACTGATCTCTGTAGTCTGGAGATCAGTTAACATTCTGGGGGATCTCCAGGCCCCATGTGGAGGATGGGAACCCTACTCACAACCCAGCTGGCTAACTCGAAAACAGACCCCTCTGTTTTCTAGGAAAAGGGGCAGGGACTGTCCACATCAGGGACAGAATCTGTCTCAAAGGGTTGCAGCTTGCAGAACTGCTGTGGAACACTATCCAGAAAACACACTGGCTGATTTCCCACAAGCGCTGTGCCATGCTCACTCTTCCCTTTTGCCCTGATGGTACATGTCAACTTCACACAAGCTGCTGTGCGGCCGCATTTTGGCCCGCAGCTTTGCGTGATTTTCTCTGTGTCTACTCAATCCTGTTTTTTGAGGATTGAGTAGACACGGAGGAAATCACGCAAAGCTCCGGGGCAAAATGCAGCTGCACAGCAGCTTGTGTGAAATTGACACGTACCATGGGGCAAAAGGGAAGAGCGAGCGTGGAGCAGCGCTTGTGGGAAATCAGCCACTGACTTGAACCAAGAACCAAGAACTAAGGACTCTGACTGCCTGAGTGATTGCCAGCTGGGTTGTGAGTAGGGTTCCCATCCTCCACATGGGGCCTGGAGATCCCCCAGAATGTTAACTGATCTCCAGACTACAGAGATCAGTTCCCCTGGAGAAAAGTGATGCTTTGGAGGGTGGACTGTGTGTGTGGCATTCTACCCCACTGAGGTCACTGTTATCCCCAGGCTCCACTCCCCAAATCTCCCAAAAGTTTCCCAACCTGGAGCTGATAACTCTAGTTGTCCCAATACGGACATCAGTGTTTCTTCTGGTATAAAAGTGTTTCAGGGATTTTCTGCAAAAAAGAGGGCCGAAGGGAAGGAGGAAGAATGAGCGGACTCTGCATCTGTAGACAATAATAGCCAGTGGCAGTTTTCAATGGAATTCTCAGAGTTCGGGTTTTATGTATTGCTGGTCCTTTTCTGTTTCTGTGAGACAACTCTGAAACTTTCCCCAGAGCCCTTCCCACTCTCCTGCTCAGTTATTAACCCATAGGAAAGTTTCTTGCTGTCTCTGGTGCAAAGGCCCTTCCAGTCAAGGGGTGCAATTGATTAGACCTTGGGCCAGAACCTTTTGAATCATGGCCCAATAGAAGCAGCTACCTTGTAAGCCAGGCACAAAAACATTCTGACTGAAACTTACGTTTAAAATGTAGTGGATGTGGCACCCGATGTATTGTTTTGGGGACTGTAGAGGACAGAGGCTTCCATGGGGCATGCTAGGCTTGCAGTGCATGTTGAAAGTAGTGTTGCCAGCTTCGGGTAGGGAAATACCTGGAGATTTTGGGGGTGGAGCCTGAGGAGGGCAGGGTTTGGGGAGGGGACTTCTATGGGATACAATGCCACAGAGTCCACCCTCCAAAGCAGCCATTTTCTCCAGGGGAACTGATTTTGGTTGTCTGGAGGTCCACTGTAACAGCAGGAGATCTCCAGGTGCCACCTGGAGGTTGGCAACCCTAGTTGAAAGGGGGTGTCCCAGGTATGGAAAGCACTGATAGAGGAGGGCTTTTTGGAGGTTCATGGGGGGGAAAAGTTCAAATGGGGAGTGCGATCTTAAATTTTGAGAACTGTTACTTTACAGAGTAGCATAACTAAAACAGGCCTCTGCCTTGAGGAGTTTGCAGTCTCAATGCAGATGGGTTAGCAGGAGGAAGAGAAGAAGTGGGGACAGATAAGCATAAGAAGGCAGCAAAGAGAAGGGAGGAGCTGAAGAAGCAGGGGAGGATGAATGTGAGGAAAATGCAGCCAAGTACTTACCTGAAGTGGCCGAGATTGCTGCACGGGCAATGGGGAGGTCTGCAGGAGGCCTTCCTACCCTTTCTGGCCATCTTGCAAAGGCAGGAGCCTCAGTCACCACTGCTTGCCAGCCCCACATCACCAAAGGGCCAGTCCAGGAAAGCACTTAGAGTCTTGGCAGGCTCTGCATAGCGATTATGTAGAGTCCCACCAGTTCTATGTAAACCACACTGCCCAGTGGTTTTGGCAGTGCAGTTTTTATGGATCCCTTCCTCCCACCCTTTGTGCATGTGTGTTTTAACTGTCACAGCTTAGGCGGTTTTGCACATCAGGCCGTATCCTTTTGGGGGAGACAGGTTTGCATGCCCACCCTCCCCATTTTGGGGGACTCCCTTAAGGGGTCTTTGGGGTTTGAGCCACCACGCAATACACCAAGCTCGGGGGCTGTTCATGGGCTCACCCCAGGTGACAAATGGTACCACTCAGCAGCCACCACCCTGGGGTTACCACCAAATATTTGTCACTCCCTGGTTCTTCCCCAGCAGGCAGGCTGTGGGATGTCTTCTCAAGTGGCAGGCAGGTCGCTTAATCTCTGGATCCACCCCCATGCTTCTCCAATGCTCCTTGATCCGTAATCAATAAATAGCTGTGGCCTGTTTCATTCCACAAAATTGGTGTTCCTCTCTGCAACAAAACATTTTAAGCCCTGGGCCTGCAATGAAGGAACATGTGCTTAGGTGCTGTGTTGTAGAGCTGATCAAGGGAATGAAGGCAAGCCAGGAATCAGTAATATTCAGCATCAATGTCAAGCACTAGTTTAAAATGTCATGTGTTGTTTAAGCAAGGAGGTAAAGGCTTAATGCCTCAGGGTCACCTCTGACGTTACCATCACCAACACAGAGTCCCATGCTGATAAAAGAGAAGACTTGGAGACTGTCAGGGTAACTTCACTATTGCACACAACATGTCTGCTTCCACATTGCCTGTCCCCCGCTCCAAATATAGGTTTTGGCACTGAAAGAGATATGCGTCCAAACAGTCTAAAGGCACATTGATATGCATATTCCAGTATGAGCATTAAAGCTGGCATTGGAATGCAAGAAAATAGCTGCAGAAGTAGCCCTAAGTCACAGCACTTCTCTACTGTCCACCAGTAGCAAGGGACATAACGTCCACTTGTGTATGCAGACTTGATGAACGCAGTCACTTGTTGTAAGCAAAGGAGGACTATCAAAAAAGCATAGAATCTGCATTTGTAAAGACTGCTGAGGGTGTGTGGCCATGACAAGTTTACACTGGCTTGGCCTTCAGTGCCTCTGTATAGTGAACCTGGGAATTACTGCTCTGAGAGGAACCCTATGGATCCCTTACAGAAGTCTCAGCAGCTTCACTTCCCAGGATTCTTTGAGAGGACTGTGATGATGTAGATGGCACAAATAGTACTGCAGAAATATCTTGAGGGTGGTTTTGGATGCTAGGTCTGGCAGAGGGAATAGGAAGCCAAACAGTCTTGTTCATCCCATTCTCCAGGTTTATTTGTAACTTTGTATGGTAGACCTTCACCATTTGCCAATCTGTGGTTTGTGATTTCACTTATTTGTGGTCCAATCACGTGATGCAGTCTCCAGCCTGCTTTTATTTCCACAGCACCACCATTGTAATCGTTACATCATTTAATGTTGTGAGAAATTTGCTTTTGCTACCGGGAGCCTGCAGACTTCCACCTCCCAGTATTCACAGATTCCACCATGCATGGTGATCCCGGGAACAGATTCCCCTGCAAATGGTCAGGGTCTGCTGCAGTGTCCAAGCTAAAAAGTCATTATTTCCACCTTGTGGCTGGAAGTGTAAGTTCTCCCATGCTAAGAGAGCTTGTGCATCTCCCCATAAGGTGCAGTGTCCTCCAAGGATTGGTTTTTTCTTAATTTCTTAATTCCATCCAGCCTGGCTGTTGACACAAGATGGCTCAGACAATGCTTAATTAAATTGTGTCTGGAAGGAATGAAGGAACACATTTACCACCTGCACCATCTTCCTGAGGAATTGTTTTCCCCCATTCCAGCTCAGGTACCTATAAAGCAGGACCAGAGGCTCTTTAGCAGAGAAGGAAGGAGCCAGCTCATATGTCCCATACAATGTAATTTGCTGTCGTATTCTGTTTTGTTGTTTGTTGGTTTATGTGTATAATGGGGGGGATTGTATGCCACTTTGGGTCCTTTTGGAAAGAAAAGAAGGGTACAAATGCTTAACTAAATAAAGTTTGGGAGTATAGACCGCTAACCTCATGTCCTCTGGCTCACCCTTCTGGGGTGCACCACTGGGGAGCCAACAGCCCCTATCCAGCATCCCAGCCCCACATGGTAAGGCTAACAACAGAGCTGGTGTTGACATGAAATTGGGAGGCACATTTGAATTTTTGCAAGATCCAGAAGTCTCGTGAGAATCCAGGGGGATACAATGAGTTTGTCCACTCTATGACGCCAAATTTATGAGGGAATTTGGAGAGCAGACAGTGAGGATTCAACAGATTGGCAGAGAAAGGGACAAACTGTCTACACTGCTGCCTGTGAGGCTGGGAATTCAGTAATAACCAGTCAATTGCATTTTTATATCCCTTCCTCTAGGGAGCTCAGAACAGTGTAACCCATTTTATACTCACAACAATCCTGTGAAATATGTTAGATTGTAAGTAACAAGATCACCCAGTAAGAATCATGGCAGTAGTGGGATTTGAACTTGGGTCAGTTGCATCTTAGTCTAACCACTACACCATACTGGCTTTTGCTTATTGTTCTAGCCTGAGCCAGGATCACCCTGTGATGGTCTGACCCACCACTGGTAAAAGGTCTTATGGACATATAGGAACCCTATTGGAGGGAATGTGTTTACCTTTGATCAAAAGAGCTATATAGAACACTCTGATGTCATCCATTCATTTTATTATAGCTGTTAGGACATTCTTTTTTAATTGGTTGTCATACCACAGTGGGTAGTCCAGAGACATTTCCACTTTTATATGAGTTCTGTAAATGATATTACAGAATGTACTCTGCATCCCTCAGGACCCCAGGAGGAGGGGGAAAAATCTTAAAAGCAGCTAAATGCATTTTGGTAGGCCATTTCATCACATCTCTATTTAAAGAACCAGAAAAAGGGCAGTGAGGTTAAAATGAACAGTTCACATGTACGTGCCTTTGATGGTTACTGTCTGCCTTGTCTGTCCTGTGTTTTTCTCCTTTATTTTAGCCTTACCCCCTCTGCCCTGATGGGTAAAATTGACTTCTGAAGTATCTTCTGCCAGTTATTCTTATGGCTTCTTATCATCAGAGCCAAATCTAGGAAACAGGCTCTTAAAGTAGGTGATATTTATATACTGAGCACCTCTAAGATATCTTTCCATTCAGATGATGTATCTGTACCAGGAATGATGCCAACATCAATTTAGTGCTGATAACAAGAACAAGAGGGACTTTTAACGACATTGAAGGATTGGCAAGGTTTCAAGCCAGTCTAAGAACCCTGGGTTTTCATGGAATATATAGCAAACTCTTGGAATTCTCTTCTATATAAGGTTAGAAATTTAAGGGCAAAATGCATAGGATAACTCTGCAAAAGATAGTACCACTGATTCATTCTTTTTCTTAAAAAAATATTTTATTTATTGTAACAACACATAGAGATATATTACCATTAAAATTACATAGAATACAGAAACATTACAACAGTAAAACCATTTATAATGCCTCTAACAAAACCACAACAAACTTGAATAATCCCTATAATCAGCAATAAAATATTAACAACTGATTCATTCTGATGCACACACATAGGAAGTGTAATGGAGGGGTTGGGAAGTGAGAGGGCACAGCACATTTGGCAAAGTGACACAGAAAGGAAGACCACAGAAATGACCTCCCCAGAGCAAGGAAATGAATCCGTGAATGCGATGACATCATAGCAGCACTAGCAAATTAGATTTAGCTAAATGATGATGTCAGTGAACACCCATTGACTTTGCTCAAAATGAGGAAGAAAGGAACAAATCCTTGCCAGGAAATGAAGCAGATAGTGCTGATATTTCCATGCTGTTCTGGTAGTTTGATTACCTTTCAGAGCTTCAGTGGCAAGGCTTTTGCCAGCTGTAGTTGGCAGTTATCTATACATAACTAAAGGGAGGAAAGGTGGCATGTTATAGCCTAGTCTTGTCAGATTTTGGAAGCTAAGAAGGGTTGGTACTTGGAAGGGAGACCTCCAAGAAAGACTCTGCAGAGGAAGGCAATGAAAACATCTCTGCTTCTTCCTTGCTTTGAAAGCCCCGTGCTGGGTTCCCCAGAAGTTGGCCGTAACTTGATGGCACTTTATACCTAAATGGGGAATGAATATGGGTGGGAAGATATATAAACATTTGTACTAAATGGGGAATGAATATGGGTGGGAAGATATATAAACATATACAGATAGGATGAAATGGAGGAGAGGAGAATGGTTCAAGCTGCTTTGGGTCTCTATGTAAATGAAGTAAATAAACCATACTGGATTACTTTCAACAGCACATGTATTCGGTTGAACCACTAAGTGTGCCCCAATTAGTCAACCGCATGTGGCTGGATCAGAGCCAGAGACATAGGGTGCCAACTCCAGGTTGGCAAATTCTTGGAGATTTGGGGGGGTAGAGCCAAGGGAGGGTGGGGCTTGAGAAGGGGAGGGGCTTCCAGGGTACAATGCTATACAGTCAACCCTCCAAAGTAGCCATTTTTCCCCCAAAGGAGCTGATCTCTGCAGTCTGACGATGTGGCCATAGAAAGGGTTAAATGAAACTGTGTAAGCCGCTCAGAGACCCCTTGGGGTTCAAGCGGGATACAAGCAGAAAGCATAAATAAATAATAAATAAATAGTCTGGAGATCAGTTATAATTGCAGAACTCCAGGCTCCACCTGGAGATTGACAGCCCTACAGGATCACCCACTCTTTTGTGAACAATTTTGCCAAAGGGTGCAAAGAATTCCTGAAAAGGGTAAGTGCCCTTCTTGGGGGACAAAATGATCACAAACAGTACCCCTCTTCCCATTTATTTCCGTTCAGCTCTAATTTCAATTCTCTTTCCTCGCACGTAGTTGCTGAACCACGCTTTGTTTGCCTCTCCATATTTGTCATTAAACCTCCAAATTAATTATATGTCACCGTGACCTTTCCAGAGCAGTTTCTTCATCCTAAAGCATTCACACACTGCTGCTGTGTAAAGAAACACAACAATGTTGGATTGGTTCAGAACAAGGGCACTTTTGATGCAATCAGTTGCAAAAGCCATGTGAATGCAGACTGTGCTCCCCCTCCTGCTCTCACCAATCACTATCCGTTCAAATAAGTCTTTCAGTCACTTGGAGCAACTGAAGGTAAAGCCGTTTCCTACATCACCTGGGAGGGAGGGGAAGGAAATGGAGAGCTCTTAAAATAACACACAACTGTTTAAGGACATATGCACCATCTTAAAGCTGCAGGAAAGGGGGCAATTATGCTGTCACTAAGGGTGATATAATTTGGGAAAGTTAGTTCCACAGCAGTAATTTCTTTCTCACCAGTGAATCCCTGTGGGGATTTAGTAGCCAACTATCTGTCAAGCAGCTGGGAAGAGGGGTTGTTTTTTTAAAAAGTACAGAATGGGTTATGTCTTGAAAGAAAAATATAACTCCTTCTATGCCGGTCCTTTATCCTGACACCTGTGATAGGGCTACTATTGTTCCCCTCAGAGCTTGAATGACACTGTATGTTTTTCTGACTAGGATGGTAGGAGCCAATTTTATTTTAAAGCTGAAACTGTGAGGAAGCTGTCTTTACCACTCAAATCCCTGTCTACTCCCCTTGACTTCAACCAGCTAATCTTCTCCTGTTCTATGCCCAGCCTTTCACCCAACGCCCCCCAGCTCTACAGATGTCCCTCAGATATGGCTTGCTGTCTCATCTATCACTGACTTTCTTGATTTCTGTACTGCATGACGTAATAGATACAATGGCCTGGGTTGATTTTCCAGAGTCCTCCCTTATTTGAAAGGGCTGTCACTTAAAGAGAATATGCTAGTCCTGTGGACATAGTAGAGGTGCCTCACTGCAGAAGCTTGCTGTTCCATTCAGCGATTCAGTGGGCCTTCTAGTTGAGCTCTGCATCCTCAAAGTGCTATGGCACGCCTACAAGCCAAAACTGGTTTGTTGTTGCCTACAAAAATGTGTGCAAAAATAAATCTCATCCTGAGATTCCTGAGCAATGCCGCTAAGAGAACTTTTTAAAAAGCTTGGTTCACACTTAGGTTGCCAGCTCTGGGTTAGGAAATACCTGGAGATTTGGGGGGTATAGCCTGGGGAGTGTGAGGTTTGTGGAGGGGAGGGACCTCCTCATCAGAGTACATTGCCATAGACTCCACCCTCCGCAACAGCCATTTTCTCCAGGGGAACTGATTTAGGTTGTCTAGAAATCAACTGTAATAGTGGGGGGGGGCGGGGGTGTCTCCCGGTACTACCTGGAGTTTGGCAACCCTATTCACATTATTTGTGGGCCTAATGTGACTCATTACAATGCAAGTTTAAATGTGCAAAGGGATCGTTTTTGAGCTGAATAAGAGCTACAGAAAACTACCCTCATACATTATTTGGTGTCACTCTCTGTTGCTGAAGAATGTTGTCGGCTCTCCATCCATTGTTACTATCATGGAGCGGAAGACTTTCTGATCTACACAAGTGGGAGAGCATCCTTGTCTGCACTAGCTGGAAGAGAGCTTGGTAAGCTTTATGGTGGGGAAAGCCTCACTTTGTGAATGAGAGGGCGGTATTGAGTCAGCAGGTATTGAGATAGCCAGAGGTCATCAAACATTTGTTGCTGATGAAAAAGTGATAATCAAGTCACGTCTGGAAATGGCTAGTGTCTTTGCTATGAAGTCCCACGGGTGTGGACTTTAGGCCTGCTAGTGTTGTGTTACTTGGTGGGATGTTATTGATCCGGAACCCCTAGATAAGGATGAAGAAAAGCAGCGTACAGATTTTTCAAATGAAATTAATAAATTTTGAGTATTTCCATATACAGAGGGAACAGAGAAAGATATGTATGAAGGATATCAGATATCAAGGATGAGCCACTTCAGGAATTTAGGTAATTACCCACTGATCTTTTAGGTATACAACTCTTCAACTCCACCATAATGCTATTGGTATGTAAACTTTAAAAGCAGTGGTACCGTTGGGGAATCGGTTGGCATGGGCTGATTCCCCAATAGTACTCCTGGGATTACAACTGATCTCCAGGTGACAGAGATCAGCTTCCATGGAGAAAATTACTGCTTTAGAAGGTGGACTCTATGGCATTATACCCCAGTGAAGTCCCTCCCCTCCCCAAACCCTGCCTTCCTCAGGCTCCGCCCCTAAAATGTCTAGATATTTCCCAACCTGGAGCTGGCAACTCTAGTTTTAAGACATGCTTGACACCAGACTACTGCAATAAAGGCCTAAACTGATAAACTCCAGAGCACAACAACAACAATCTCAGCTGCTTAATTTATAAAGCCTATTATATCATAGATGCCTGGGGACCACAGCGGACCATTTAAACACAAAGATTCAAGGCCTGACTGCCCAGAGGTTAGAGTGTAACATAGTACACAGCTCTCAATGTGGTTTTAAATTTTAAGGGGAATCCAGCTGACTCAGCAGAAATCACCCAACCTCTTTACAAAATAAATTCTTCACTCCAAACAGATGTATCTGTTTTTCCTCGCATATCCTTCCTACTTTCAGTCATCACAGCTTCCTCCCGAACACCCCCCACACACACACACACACAGAAGTGCCTGTTGTTGCTCTTGGCCTTGCATGTTTAGAGAAGTATGTGCCCTTTAAGCCCTGGCATTGGTTATCACCTTTGTGCTAGAGAGAAACAGCCTGGCAGAGGTTAACATTTGGCACTGTGGAACATAATGAAGTGCTAACTTGTCATTTTTTTAAATGAAGTTGTGGCACTGGAGATTTATAGTTGCTAATGAGCCAGAATAATAATTAGTCATTTTTTAATGAGGCTGATCATCACTCAGACAGAGAGAGACAGTAAAATGGTCTTAGCTTTGGCCTAATTTTCTGCTGGTAATTGTGTGACATGCCCAACTGCCTGGAACCTACCCATCTAGCCCCTTTCCTGCCACTTCTGCTGGGCATCTGTGCCAAGCTGAATTGTCTGCCATTCTCCTCCACACACAAGGGGGGGCAGGGACTGAGCAGATGAGGCTATTTGCTTGCTAGATGAGAGCATTAGTATTTTGAGGACATTGTGACACATTCTTCACTAGCAGAATGGCACCTGTCCCAGAGGCTGTTGGCGGTTGGCCACTCATAATGGGAAGGTGTATGTGAGTGATATATCTCTAGCAGATGACTTAAGATGAGCTACTGTTATGGAGTCACTGCAATTATTCACTTCAACAGTCTCAGGAGTATGTGTTTGGTTGTGTTGTGGACAGGTCATATTTCTGCTCTTTCTTTCTAGTGTCTCATCCCAAATACAAGTTGAGTGCTGCTGGCTGCTTGAAGAAGAGCTCGGGCAACTGGCAGTGGCGGGAACTTGTCTTTTATTTGTTTGAACATTTTAATCCTACTTTCCCCCATTTTTTCAAGGCAGCTAGCAAGCAAAAATATACAAAAATAAATAAATGATAGCCAATGTGGAATGAACAACATATCAAAAGCATATGGTAAAATATATGTTAAAATCTGAACAACATCTGAAAAGCACATGGCAAATTTGAGAAAATTCTTAGAAAGCAGAGTGTCCCCAAAATGCAGAATATTCACCATCCTCAGCAAAATGCCCTCTGAAACAGGGCAGCTTCAGAAGCCATCCTAGAAACCAGCAGTGATGGTGCCCTCCTAAGCTCATCTGGTAGACTATTCCAGGAAACCTGTCCAATAACCAAAAAGGCCCAAGACTGAACACAGGAGAAGCACACAGATCTACAACAGAGCATTGTCAGCAGGCACTGACCAGAAGACCACAGCTCCTAGCTCACCTTTCTTCCCTGGGTTGTCTCAGTCTTGTCCTAGTACCCACTGGGGCGAGGGTGTTATATAAGATCAATGCAGTGGCAGAAGTGTAACCCAGCTGTTTTCATTTTGCCTCCTTAATACAATTGCCAATGGCCTGGAGAAAAAAATGCCCTGTCCCTTCAATAGTGGCTCAGTGTGCAGAAATGGGTAGCTGAAGCTTTTCATAATATGGAGGTAATATCTCATTAAGTCTTTATAAAAGGAGTAGGGCTGTCCCCCCCCCACCCCCCGGCTGCTGGCAACCTGGCTCCTTAAACTGTTGGTAGAAAAGACCTGGCCATACTCTGCCCCCCAAACACCCACAAGTATTGGACTGTAATTTTAGGGAGTCTAAGCACTGCTGCAGATGCGTTCTCTGACTATCTTGGCTAAAGGGCATTATTGATATTCTCGTTAGGAATATCTGAAAGTCCTTTGACTGTCTTGGCTGTGAGGTCCCCAGGTTAATTGACCAGGGAAAATAAACAGTGTTTCCTCTTGTTTGCTTAAAACTTGCTGTATTAGTTTTTTTCTGGAATCATTTTAGTTCTTCTATTGTGTGAAAGGATTTGCCTTCATCAGGGACAAGGGAAAGTAATTTTATATTCCTCTGTCATATCTTCCCCTCTCACCTTTCCATTAGCCTTTTGTTTCCTGTCAAAAGTTAAAAAGTCCTCCTTCTCTTTGTTCATCCTTCATAAGGATGATCTTTCTGTGAATATTCCTGTTACCCTATTTCTCGCATTTTGCTCTATTTCATTCTCTCCTTTTGCCACAGGGTCTATACACAGTGCTTAAGAAGTAGGCCCAACATTCACAGACGCAGAAGCATTTCTGAAAGAGCTTCTGTATTATTCTCTTGGTTTTCCACACATTCTGTTTGTCTTTTTTGATGGCTGCAACCTGATGATATTCAGTGAGGGTTTCAACAATGACTCCAAGATCTCTTTCAAATTTCTTTTATCCATTACACACTGATTACTTTTCTGCTTCTGAAACAGCTAGAAAGAAAAACTCAGCTGGCTGTTCCTCAGATTTATAGATGCTGGGAAAAGAAATGGCCACTTCAGGTCATTTGGTGCACACCCTCCCCACAGACAGTGAGAAAGTGATCCCACACAGTAAATAATCCACTTTCAATCCACTTTCAATGCACTTTCCAACAGGATTCTGCCAGTTCACACAGTAAAATCCAGTTGGGAAGTGCACTGAAAGTGGATTATTTAGTGTGTGTGACTGCAGCCATTATTCCCTATAGTGCATTTATGATTTTGGACCAACCTAAACTTGTAGCCCAGTCTCTTGAGAAATTACTCATCAATGTGGTAGACTTTGGTGAGAGATCCTTCTGTCAGATTTTTTTCTTAGTGCAGCTTTTTCCTACTTCACTTTACCTCCTTATCTTTTGATGGAAACACCTTAGGCTGATTCATAAAAATGTAGGGGGAGATGTTTACCTAATTTTAATTGTTCCGGATTTGCAAAGATTTGCAAAGAACAAAACAATAAAACCATGCGGACAGAGTATTGATATGAAATGGAAAGATGATTTATATATAATTATGTTACATAATCCCTCTGCTCCTTTTTGTATCCCCTATACTATTACTTTGTTTTCTAAAAATAAAAAATAAATATCAGAAAGATGTGCGCAGTATGAAATAAAGCTATTTGAGACTGTATTATACCTTTCACCATGCATCAAATGAAGGAGGGAGAAATCTGCATTGATCTGACATATCCTGTCTAAGGTATGAAGCTTAGCTAGTGCTAGTGCTTCCAATAATATGCCTCATAATTTGACTACTGCACAGAAAATCTCAAGTCATAATAAACCAGTTGTTTTCTGAGCAATGAGAAAACACATTTTGTTTTCCTCCCTGTATATATTACTAGGGGAAGGGAAAGCAATGTGGTATAGCCCGATCCCATCAGCTTTCAGAAGCTAAGCAGGGTCAGTACTTGGAAGTAGAGTTGCCAAGTGGAAAAATGTATTTACCGGGGGATTCCCGGTCCGCGACTGGAGCGTGCGCGTGCGTGCGAAGCGCATGCATGCCACATGCACGTCACCAGGAAGTGACGTTATGACGTCGGGCACGCTGGGGGCGGGGCCACGATCATCGGAGGGAAAACCATAGCGTTTTCCCTCGGATGGTCGTGGCCCAGCCCTCAGTGTGCCCGGCGTCATAATGTCACTTCCTGGTGAAGTGCACGCCGGGGTGGGGATGGCCCGATCCGCCGGTGGTGGGGAACGGGTCTCTGGGGCGGGGGTGTGCCCGCCCCCCGGGGGGAGCTTTG